>NC_080108.1:19834510-20052010 GCF_950005125.1 Chionomys nivalis | reverse complement strand
TTTCATCTCATTGGAGAGGAAGAATGAAAGGAATTCACTTTGGAAAACAAAACCTTGCAGTCCTTCAACCCGAAAAAGAACTTTGGGTAAAACAGAGAGCACGCAGAACCAGGGCTCAGGAGGTGGGCCCCAGAGGGAGAGGACTCACTATTAGGGTGGAACAGAGCAAGGCTTCTCTCCCCACCCAGTCCTGAGGCTCAGTCTGCTTCTGTGGGTGGAGCCAGCCATCTCAGGGACCCTGCAGGAGTTTTGCCTTGGGCACTTTAGAGCCTGGCCATCCTAATTCCATTCCTCTTGCTGTGATAGGATACCCCAGCAAAAGGCAGCTTCAGGGGAAAAGTGTGAGTTTTAGCTCAGGATTCCAGGACATAGGCCACCATAGCAGAGAAGTTAAGACAGGAGGAACTCACAACAGCTAGTCACCTCAAACCCACGGTCAAGGACAGAGAGAAATAAATACAGGAATGCTCATCCACACTCAGTTAACTCTCTTTCGAATGTCCAGGATCAGAGCCACCCATCATGAGCTAGGTCATGCCACGTCAATTAATGTAATCAAGGCAATCGCCCACAGCCATGCCCAGAGCCTGATCTAGACAAACCCTCATTATGGTTCTAGATTGGCTAACCCGTGCCATTAAAGCTAGCCATGCCACGGGCCTTAAACCCAAGTCCTTTTCCTCCAGTGTAAGGAGCATACTGTCTCACCCTGCTTCCTCTTCTGTTATGTGAGACCCAGCCACGTGTCCCAGGTTGTCACATAGTCACTCAGCACAGTGCCACTCTCCAGCCACAGAAGAACTGAACAGACTGCTGGGGATCACGTGAAGAGTGCCCTGGGGCAAGACAAGGGCTGGAACAGGAAATGTATAGGGTTGAAATTTAGAAGGAAACTGCTACCAGAGAAACGGGTTTCTTCTCGTAGGTCCTCGGCCTCATTAATAAGAGTTTAGAAATGGACTTAGAAGCAAGCAGGCTCCAGGACAATTTTACTAGACTTTGAAAGAAAACCAACAAAACAAGTGAATGAAAAAAAAGAAAAAGAAAAAGAGAGAGAGAGAGAGAGAGAGAGAGAGAGAGAGAGAGAAAGAAAGAAAGAAAGAAAGAAAGAAAGAAAGAAAGAAAGAAAGAAAGAAAAGTCGAGACCCAAAAGTCATTTAGGAGATGGGCTGAAATTGGATAGTAGAAGGGGCTAGAGTCTCCATTCTTGAGGATGTTCAGATTTTAGAAGAACATCGAAAGTACCCAGGTAGCTAGATTGTAGCAGGACTGTGTGTGTGTGTGTGTGTGTGTGTGTGTGGATTAACTGTAAATGAGAGGCAACAGTAAAATTAGGACACAAGGTCCAAAGATTACTAGCATCACTATTAGGGTTATAATAGGTAAAAACTGAGGAAAAACGTAGACCCCCAAACACTTCTGGCATTTCTGGCTTTTAGCCAGGACAGAACCAAGGACATATACTTCTGACCAAATCATACCTAACCATTTAGTGAGGCCCCTATCCATAAACTGTCTAGCCAGTTTTATTTCCCTAACCCTAGGAACACATAGGAGACCTGGCCATGCCTTCATAGTCTAGAGAGAGAGATGCAGGTACTTAAAGGCTCCAGGCTTGGCAATAAGCTGAGCAGGCAGGCACCATGGAGGACGTGACCTTTGTCCATCTCTCCCAGACTCACTAGGTCACAGGCCATGTGGCTCCTGATGACAGAATCAGGCCAGGACCAAAGACATGGAAAAACAACATTCTCAAGCTGGCCTAGGGGACATGAAAGTCCTTAATACATATATTTTTTGAGATGTGACCTTATTCTGTACTTCAAGCTGGCAAAGTGAGACATGGATTATATAAATTCATGTCTAGACTCTCCTTACAGTATTCTAAATCCCTCTAGGCTCCACGTATGACCAGAGAGGACCAGGCTGAATTTTTTTTAATCCTTTCCCATACTAGAAAATATTATGTCATGGAACGGCCCTTTTTAGAATAAACTTTTAATTGTAGAATGGGTTGGGATTTAGGGAAAACTTGCAACACACTGTGAAGAATTCCTGTATACCCACTTTGAGTTGAGCGGTCCATCGGTCCCGCTTCCCAGTCCATCTTTGACTTGTGTGCCCCTGGTGCCACCATTAATCAACTAATGCCCATGCTCAGTTGTTTACCGAATTCTTCATTCAGATCGTCTTAGTTCACACTAATTATCTTTTTCCTCTTCCACTTTTTAAATACATCCTGATGGGTGTTAGAGGATGGTAAGGGTTCCCAAATCGCATTCCTCAAGATCAGAGGATTCCGGGGAGGAACCGTGAAGGCTGGGAGATAATAAATTAACTAAGTATGTGCTCGGAGGCCTCATACAGGAGATCTTCAGAGATGAGCCATAATCCGATTCACAAGCTAACTGAATTTTTGGCTCCAGTGTATACTTTTGTAACAAATAGCTGAGCCCCAGCCAATCACCGAAGCCAAGTTTCAATCACTCACAGGTGGCCAGTTGTTCAAACTGCGCTCTAAAAGGGCACGGTCTGTAACGGATCTCTTCGTCGTTTCTAATGTGGGTCCCATAATTGCTTCCTAGCCACACTGCAAACCTGAGTCTGTTGAAGCTGTTCGGTTTCTGAAGCCTACCTAACTCTAGAATCACGAAGGAAAGCCAACTAAGATCTTTAAATGTTTTGGTTTTGTCTTTTGACAAAGGGAAGGGAGGTGGCAGCCACACTCTTGTCTCAGGCTCCCTATCACTTGGGGCAACCCCAGTGTTTTCTGCTTCTGTTTAGGGCAGGGGTTCTTGACGTGTGGGTCGTGACCCCTTTGGGATGGAATGACCCTTTCACAGGGTCACCTATCAGATATCCTTCATATCAGATATTTACATTACCATTTCTAACAGTAAAATTACAGTTATAAAGTAGCGATAAAAATAATTTTATGAGCCGGGTGGTGGTGGCACATGCCTTTAATCCCAGCACTCGGGAGGCAGAGGCAGGCGGATCTCTGTGAGTTCGAAGCCAGCCTGGTCTACAAGAGCTAGTTCCAGGACAGGAACCAAAAACTACGGAGAAACCCTATCTCGAAATATCCAAAATAATAATAATAATAATAATAATTTTATGGTTGGGGGTGGTCACCACGACGCGAAGAACTGTATTAAAGGGTTGCAGCATTAGGAAGGTTGAGAACCACTGCTTTAGGGTATCCATAGAAAATTGATTTGGGGAAAAGTAATTCTGAAATAGTTCGGAAGTGAAGCCGTGTGTCTTGGTTTCTTTTAAATTGCTATAATAAGACACCATACTCAACACAACTTATAGAACAAAGATTCTTTGGAGCTTACAGCTTCAGAGGGTCAGTGCCCAGGACCTTCGTGGTGGGAAACATGGAAGCAGGTAGGCAGGCATGGCACTGGGGCAGTAGCTGAGAGCTCACATCTTGAAACAACAGCCTTAAGGCAGACAGAGACATGGGGAACCGCATGGGCTTTTGAAACTTCAAAACCTACCCCAAGTGACACACCTCCTCCAACAAGGCCACACCTCCTAACCCTTTCCAAACAGTTCTGCCAACTGGGGACCGAGTAATTACACACAATCAAACATGAACTTAGAGGGCCATCCTCATTCAAATCACCAGACCCAGGTACCTGGGTTGACTGCGAAGGTGTCTGTCACTTATGGTTCTCTGCCTGCTAGACACCACATTACAAGATTAGCAAGTATAATAAGAAGGGGGAGCTGGGCAAAACGGCACAACCTTTAATCCCAGCACCCAGGAGGCAGAGGCAGGAGGATATCTGTGAGTTTGAGGCCAATCTGGTCTGCATAGTGAGTTCCAGGATATATATATATTCTAGTTTTCCCTGTAAAACATAGAATAGATTAGGCAAAAGAAAAATCATATTCAGGCTGTTCAGATTGACGACTGTAGTGGAGTGAGTTCTTTCTGTCCACTGTCTCCCTAAGAAGACCCACATTTCCCATGGAGCCAAATGACATGAACGCCCTGCAAGCCTAGCTAGCCGAGCAAGAGCTAAAAGCCTCACTCACTTCTCTCCTATGCTCAGACTTCTCCATGCAAACCCACGCATGGGTTCGAGGTGACCTGGTGACTCCTCCCAATGTGCAGCATGATTTTCAGAAGCACAAGTCCTGAGAGGCTGCAGATGATGAAGTCAATCAAGTGTCACTGGGAATGACCTCCTCCGTGGCTTTCTTAAAGGACGGGCACTGCCATGGCGACAGTGTTCCTGTCCACAGGGGGAACGTCCTTCTAAATCAATGCTTTTTAGTAGCTGATTTGGAGTGCAATTAGCCAAATACGCGAGATGCTTCTCTCTCTAGGGGAAAGTCAATGAGACTTACTGAAAGGGATTTTCTAAGCAGCCAGATTGAGGCTTTAACCCCAGTGCTGTTGCTTACCGGCTGCAGGAACACAAGCAAAAGGGCTGCTTCTGAGCCAGGTTCTGCATGTATCTAATGGTAATGATAAAGGCCACCTCCGGCAGCCATTGCTAGGAACCAGTCAGTGGAACAGCGCTGGTGCCTAGCTCAAGTACATGGGAATACTGATAGGTCTGAAGCTTGGGGAACCTTCTGTTGTGTTTCTGTTTTTCATGTTGGGATAGAACATGGCACCTCACCCGTGCTGGACAATCACGCTACCACTGAGCTATGTCTTGGCAATGCTGTCTCTACATATATCGTCTACAGGATTTACTACCACCTCACCTTCCTTACAAGAACTCTGAACGCCATTCACACAGAATACAGCTGCCACTGTCATCCTTCAGGGGAAAATGGATCACAAAGCAGTCTCTTCCTTTGGGTCAACTTTCCAAAGAAACAAATGACGTAAGGAGCAAGGAGTTGGGAAATGGTACCAAGAAGAAGCCGCGTCACAGTTAGACTATATCTGGATGGCGCTCTCAGCCCTTTTAGAGCACAAATTCATTTCATCTTCTCCACGATTCTAAGTGATAGACACTATTATCATTATGTGGTCTCGTAATTCGGGAAATAGATTCTCTCTGTGGTTAAGTAGCTGACCCCGCCCTAGCTGGCTAGCTATGGGATTCCATCCATCACAAGCAGTCTGATCGCGAGCCCATTCTCATACTCCTACTCTAGAGTGCAGGGAAACTCACCTTCCTGGGCATCATGGCAAGCAGTGTGCACCAGACCAGATCTACAAATGATAGAAAGAGACGCTAGTTGGCTTAAACAGAAAAGAAATATATTTAAGTTTTCTGAAATGGAAAGCATCTAAAAAGTGTGTCAGATATAAACAGTGTATGGGAAGGACTTAAGTGGTTAAAGAATGTAACTTATATCAGACATGTTGGAGGATTGTAGAAATGCAGATAAGAACTAGATATTAATTGATATAGATGTGTTCAGAATATGGAGATGGAGATTATCCCTATTATAGGGATAAAGAGTTACAATGTGAACAACTTAATTTCAAATGGGTAAGCAATGTACATGTGGGGGGGGAGCAAGATGGTTCCGTGCATGCGCGTGTGCATACACACACCAAATAAATATGTAAATTTAATTTTTTCAAGTTTTTAAAATCTTTTCATAAACCATAGTCTGGTTAGGACCCTGCACACACATGTGCGCGTGGCACACACACACACTTCACCTGAACACTGGCCTGTGCTTCTGCCCACAGAGCCCACCTGGATCAACAAGTCCATGGTTTGCTTCTCCTGTTCTCCCACTGAAGTCCTAATCAAATCTCAGTCACTGAAGGTCACATGGTACCTAGAGCAGAGTAGATGCTCTGCTCAGTAAGTGCTTCACTGAGTGAGCGCCTTTGTTCCCTGTGTAATAGCTCAGACCCCCTCTGGAAGGTAGTATCCCCTTTGTTAAAGACTTTCATCTTCATCTGAATCCACACGTTGTCAACTTAACTCCCAATGAGATGGTGTTGGCATGCGCATTTAAAAGATGATTTGAGTGCGATACTGGAGCCCCAGAAATGAGATCAAGTACCCCTGGATTTCTCCCTTGTCCCTACTACTATGTGAAAAAAAAAAAAAAAAGCCAAAAGCTCTACAGAATCAGAAAATGGCTCTCACCAGGCAAAAATCACCTGGCACCTTAACCTTGTACTTCTCAGCATCTAGAACCATTGTTTAAGAGCCAGCCAATCTATGGTATTTTGTTTTGGCATCTTGGGGTATCAGAAACACTCCTGAAGCCTCAACTGTCCCATTTCAAACAGGAAGTGATAATGACTCCTCCCTGGAAGAGTCGAAGAGGACATGGGGACACGCCTGTCAGACATTTTCCAGCTTGGGCTAAAAGGGCCTCTCTAGTTCACTGGACTGTGAGAGAAAAACTTGCAAAGTCCAGTGACTCATGTGGCTGGATGGGGAGAATGTCCGGCAGAGTCCTCTTGGGAAGAATTGCTCAGCACTCTCCTCTGAGCTCCCTGTGCCAGCTGAGAACACTTCAGCCTCCTCCTGCCAGCAGGAGAAGAAAGGTTGGCTTCCCCTGGCTGGCTCTTAGTTAAAATTCAATGCTACTTTAGCCATTTCTATTTCCCAAAGGCAGCAGGGGACCTGTAAGATGCTCAGCAGGAGTGGCTCAGACCTGCATTGTCCTGGTCTGAGCTGTTAAGCCCTCCACTTGGATTAAGGGCCTGGAACCACAAAGGCCATGGGGGCAATGCAGAGATGGTGCTATGTTCTGTTCTAAACTATGTTCTATAGAGAGTAGCTTTCTTGCCCTGGGTAACGCCAATGTGCAATGCAGCAGTTGCTTCTTTTGAACACAGATGTAGAGGCAGGGTTGTGTGTGTACGTGCGTGTGTGTGTGTGTGTGTGTGTGTTACTACCACCTGGTCAGCACCATCCATGAGGCGCAGAACAATAAATAGCATATTCATACAAGTTAAAAAGTACTAACTATAAACTTATCAAAGTAGATTCGGAATACATAGGCGTATTTAAATGATACAAGAAATTTTAGGCCAAAGAATGTATAGAACACAACAGACTAAAGAAGGGTACGGACTCCATGAAAAGAAGGACCATTGTAGTGGTTATGACCCTACCAGTTTGTTATCAAATCACACAACACAATCTCCACTGCTTGACACAGCCCATTCAAGTTGCTATATGTCCAACCACCCATCTGTCGATCAATCCATTCATCTAAACAAGTTTTTCAGTCTCTTAATTTGGTTCCCACTGCTATGCCTTAGACCATGACTAAAAGCAACTTGGCAAGGAAGGGGTTAATTTGGTTTAGCTATCCCAGGTCACAGTTGGGTAGTTGAGGGAAGCTGTGGAAGGAACTTAAGGCTGGAACTGCAGCAGAAGCCATGGAAGGCTGCTGCTTCCTGGCTTGCTCCCTATGGCTTGTTCAGCCTGCCTTTTTATATAACTCAGGTCCACCTATCCATGGATAGCACTGCCCATAGAGAGCTGGGCCCTCCCACATTTGTCAGCAACCAGAAGCTATGATCCACAGACTTGCCTACAGGCCAGAAACTGATGGGGCCAATTCCTCAGTTAAGATTCCCTCTTCTCAGATACATCTAGCTTTGGGTCAAGCTGACAAAACCCAGCCAGCACAAACAGCTTGCCCACGACTGCCTCAGCCTTCAGCCGTTCTCCAACTGGGTTCATTAACAGCTTGTGTTTTCTTTGCATGTGCATTAGGTCTCTGCCTCTGCCTCCCTTAAGGCCTCTGTAGAACCTGTGGCCTCTTTAACACTTTTAAAATCATTCTGCAACACACACACACACACACACATGCACACAAATGACATGAAGTGTGGTGTATAATCTGAGAGTTAATATTCCTGTTTAAGATAGGAACACAAAATAACTGTGATTGCCAATAGCCAGCTGTCAAGAAAAATTGGAACTTCTTGGTAAATTGAAGCCAACATCGCTTGTGAATATATTGTTATTTAGTAAAGCCTGACATTGTGGAAACACGCGCACACACACGTATGCTTGCACACATGATTACATGCCCCACTATGTCCTTGACATAATCACTTCCATCAGGCAGGAAGAGTAGATCCCCAGGGAATGAGGGAGTGAAGTGGGAAGGAGGAGAACAGAACAAATTCACGCATGTCCTGGGGGAAAGAGATGCTCACCTGTTCCAGAAGCTTCTTCCACAGAAGAAAATTGATAAGATGAGGGAGAAAAAAGTATGGACCTACTAGCCCCAGAAGTCAGAGAGAGGGTTTTGTTTTTTCAAACACATTTAAGGCTATTCAGTTATTTCCCAATATCAGGGGCAGAATTACAATTCCGTCACTCCTTTAGCTCCAAGTATTGCCCTAAACAAAGTCCTCTAATAGGCTAACCTACTAGCTATAATACCAGGTGACAATGACTCTCTCTCTCTCAACCAACCACCAAAGCAGGGCTCGGGCTTCATCTGGAATGAGAGTAGATGTAGTTCTGAAGAGAGCTGGAGTAGGAAGAGGCAGGAGTGGATTCAGAAGACCCAGGATCCAAAGCGGTCTGGTAGCCAGAAGTCTCCAGCCCGGTCTCAAGGAGATACCAGCCAAGTATATGTTTCAGGAATCCCCCCAGTACTCAAGACTAAGGTTGGGAATAAAATTAGCCAGCAAACATCCCAGTTGGCATGTGCTCATGCGTATGCGTCTACACACAATCACCCACGCCTGGACATGTCTAGCCACCTGCTGCCATCATCCTTGTGAAATTGACACAGTCAGATGTCACACTCCTGGAAGACTTTAATTGAAACTGAGTTAAATTAATTACATCATTTTGCTGCCCAAGCTTAATACCCCTGCAGTTACGTCATAAAAGGAGGCTTTGCAAAGGATTAGGGACCAAAGGAAGGTAGAGATGAATACGGTTCCCATATGCCTGTGACTCATGTCTATACTCATGTACCAAATGTGGCCCCGCATGACTCACCCCTGATATCAGCAACAGTCCCATGTGGCCACCAGGAGTTCAAACAGACGGCCTTGCCTCCTGCTGCTGAGAACAGTCAGGGGTTCCGGCTTCGGTCAGAAATACAGGAAGTTACAGAAAGACAATATCGTTCCTGGAGTCAGTCTTTCAAGTTCTGCCCTCTGAGATGACCTCAGGTCAATATCAGCCCCCCAAAGTGGTGTTGCCCCTGATGCTACCAGGGGCTGCATGCATGGCAAAGGGTCAAATGGTCAAATGCAGTCAAGAAAAGGCTTGCTTAACATGCTTCCTCTCTAGTGACTTTCTGGGAGCCTTCATCCTGCTGACGTTGCTATGAATACCCAAGATTCGAGAATGTGACGGAGTATGCAGCATATCTAGACATTGTTTCCCACTGGAACCCTCTCTGACGAAGAATCCCACAGGGTTAGCTCCCAGAAGAGCACACTCTGGGAAGCTGTTTTCACTGTGCACCCCCCCCCCCCAAACCCGCCACATCATTCCTCCCTTGGTATAAAACAGCATGAAATGGTAATCTCCACTTCTGTGCCTGAATTGATGGGTCTGCATCCATCCCTGTGACAGAGTGCATTCCTCAGGAGTGCATCTCTCCTCCATACCAACTGATCAATGTGTTTTGGCTTGCACTGGGGAACCACTATGTGTACACTGGGAAAGGCTAAGCAAGACCTCTAGGGTTGTCTAGTTCTCATTTTACCATTATGGAAAATTCAACCCATAGGGCAAAAGTGGTAGATTGGAAATAAGATAATTGAGGCACAGAGCCATGACTGGATACCCCTCATCCTAAATCTCAGTCCACAGTAACAAGATGAGCTTCCCGTGCTAAGAATTGATTGATTAATGGCTTACAAAGGCTACTGGACAGTAAGTTGGAGGTTGTTATGAGACTTTGCTAGATCCATCCAGCAAGAAAGCTTCTTAGCAAAAGGGATACCAGTCACCACCTAAATGCTGTGATGTGGTTCCCAAAGTCAGGAGTGGATGCACATGAACACAGTGGTACCCAAAGTCAGGAGGTGGATGCACATGAACACAGTGGTACCCAAAGTCAGGAGGTGGATGCACGGGAACACAGTGATACCCAAAGTCAGAAGGTGGATGCGTGTGAACACAGTGGTACCCAAAGTCAGGAGGTGGATGCGTGTGAACACAGTGATACCCAAAGTCAGAAGGTGGATGCGTGTGAACACAGTGGTACCCAAAGTCAGGAGGTGGATGTGTGTGAACACAGTGATACCCAAAGTCAGGAGGTAGATACGTGTGAACACAGTGGTACCCAAAGTCAGGAGGTGGATGCACGTGAACACAGTGGTACCCAAAGTCGGGAGGTGGATGCGTGTGAACACAGTGATACCCAAAGTCAGGAGGTGGATGCGTGTGAACACAGTGATACCCAAAGTCAGGAGGTGGATGCGTGTGAACACAGTGATACCCAAAGTCAGGAGGTGGATGCGTGTGAACACAGTGGTACCCAAAGTCAGGAGGTGGATGCGTGTGAACACAGTGGTACTCAAAGTCAGGAGGTGGATGCGTGTGAACACAGTGATACCCAAAGTCAGTAGGTGGATGCAAAGGAACACAGTGGTACCCAAAGTCAGGAGGTGGATGCGTGTGAACACAGTGGTACCCAAAGTCAGGAGGTAGATGCGTGTGAACACAGTGATACCCAAAGTCAGGAGGTGGATGCGTGTGAACACAGTGGTACCCAAAGTCAGGAGGTGGATGTGTGTGAACACAGTGGTACCCAAAGTCAGGAGGTGAATGCATGTGAACACAGTGATACCCAAAGTCAGGAGGTGGATGCATGGGAACACAGTGGTACCTAAAGTTAGGAGGTGGATGCACAGGAACACAGTGATACCCAAAGTCAGGAGGTGGATGCGTGTGAATACAGTGAAACCCAAAGTCAGGACGTGGATGTGTGTGAACATAGTGGTACCCAAAGTCAGGAGGTGGATGCACAGGAACACAGTGGTACCCAAAGTCAGGAGGTGGATGCGTGTGAACACAGTGGTACCCAAAATCAGGAGGTGGATGCATGGGAACACAGGCAATTCTTTCCTGAGTGTCCATAAAATCCTGTGTCAGACTCTGCCTAGAAACCACCACATGTAATGACACAGTTGATTTATTATTAAAAGGAAATGTTATAAAATGAGGTTAGCACAGCCAAAGTGCACAACGTTGATTGTCTACCTCAGGGCACAGCAATGTCCCAGACCTTCAACCTCACTCATCACTCACCGCCTTACCAGGAATAACTTCTGCAAATTCCATCCATGGTTAGCAACAAGGGTGACTTTTTCTTTTGTATCTTTTTGTATCATTACCACATTTTTACTCTTTCATCTGCATATTTGAACGTACTAGTACCATCATATTACAGTACCATGACATGCAGGGTTGTAGCCTGAGAGCCATGGGTTGTGGCTCAGAACTTGTTGTGTCATGAGCTCCACCATATAGGTTTGCATTAATGTACTTTATGATATTTGTACAATGACAAAATCACCTAATGGGGTTTCTCAGCACATAGAGCTTATGACTGGAAACACTGTACTTAGAAAGCTTCTCCCTGCTGCAGGACACAGAATTTACTATAGCTCATTTCAGGAGAAAATGAGTATTATTTAGTTTATTATTTTTTTATTACTTGATTATTGTTGTTATTATTTTTTATTATTTCACTGCTATCATTATTTATCATAACTAGCTCATTTAGCATAAAAAGGGAGTGTTGGGTAATGCACAGAGCCTACAGGAAGAACACAGAGCAAACAATCAGATGGCACAGCAAGAGCAGCAGTCAAGAGAGACCCTGAGCCCCTCTGTGCCATGCCATTGAGAAGGTCAGGGGCTGCTTTTTCCTTCAATGGGCACATACAGTATGGAATAGACACCGGGCACCCTGAGCCTAGAAGCACCCCTCTCCCCATCACCATTCTTATCTGAACACCTGCAGGTGATTGCCTCACCTCAGTCATGTCAGCATCCCGATCTGGAGTAGGTGTGTGTGCTAGATCATGCTAGATTGCACACCTGGCCCTGCCCTATGGACTGAGCTGTGCTCTCCCAAAATCAATATTTTGAAGCCCTAACTACTAACCTAACTATATTTATAGGTAGAATATTTAAGCAGTTAAGATGAAATGGGGTCACACACATGGCGCTAGTATGCTTACACGAGAAAAGATACCAGAGGAAAGGCCATATGAGGACACAGTGTTCAAGCCCAGAAGTTTCACCAGCAACCAGTTCTGCTGATACCACAACCCTGGACACCCAGCATCTACGACTGGGAGAAAACAAAGTGCTGTTGCTTAAGCCACCAACTCTGAGTGGCTTCTCTATGGCCACCCTGGCACACTAATACATTCTGAATGCCAGGGTGCCTGGGAAACACTCTACACCACTGCAGCCTTGAAAGGAGCATTGGAAGAGCCCATCTACCACCCATTGTCTAAACAACAGGAACCCCCTCCGATGTGGGAAAGGCATTATTTTTTCTGTACAACGGGAAGAGAGGTTGATTCAGGCCTTTAAAGGGATCTGTTATGCTGACTGCCCTGTCCCCATGAATCATCACACAAATCATTAGTATGCAAAAATGCTAATGGCTTTGTCCACCAAGAAGCTCTGGCGTGGGATGCTAGCTGCACTAAGGCAGAAATTCCATCTCTTTTCCTCTCTCCAACATCAGAGAGGTCTATAACAGAGGGGGTGCAACAACCAAGTGGTATTGAATGAGCAGAGAAGGAATGAATGCGTGGTTATCAAGAGGAGGGGAAGAATGGATATACGGCCAAGGTAAGAATGGAAATACAATACAGAACTAGAAGCAACCAGGTGTCAGTGCGCTACAGGATATGAAATTCTATTTTCCCTACATTTCTTAGCACTGGACACTGAGCCTAAATGCAAAGGGAGTTCAAACAAAGATGCCCTGGAGCGTGACTACTTGGTTGGTTGGTTAATTAGTTGGTTTGGTGGCTGATTAATGAGTCAGTGACAGGTAGAGCGAAACAGGAGAGGCAGGCAGGTTTGGCCGTGAGGAAGCATTCATCACAGAGAGAGGGTAAGAAGGCAACTTTATATACAGCCGCACACTCTTTGTGCATCCATCACCTCAGCAGATATATTTGAACAATGCCAAAATCTCAATATTGAAGTCACTTTTCAGGGCAAAGTATGATCTCTATCAAGACCTCATAATCGATTATTACCTAAAGGTGACCAGAATCTACCCTCAAAGCAGTGTTGTCACTAGTTTAGAATATATGTAGTCTCACTTGATCAAGTATAGAGATAGGTAGGTAGGTAGGTAAGTAGGTAGGTAGGTAGATAGATAGATAGATAGATAGATAGATAGATAGATAGATAGATAGATGATAGAAGATAGATAGGTAGGTAGATAGATAGATGATAGATAGATAGATAGATAGATAGATAGATAGATAGATAGATAGATGGATGGATGGATGGATGGATGGATGGATGGAAGGAAGGAACCAAGACTTCAATAGAACACTGGCCTCAATCCCTTAAATCATAATTCTGGTCTCATGTTAATAAATAAAGCAGGAAACATTGACGTGTGTGTGTGTCTGTGTGTGTGTGTGTGTCTGTGTGTGTGAAGCCTGAAGGTTTCCACCCATGAGGATGAGAATGAAACCCATCCAGCAAACTTCCTTCCCAATTGTGGCACATATACACACAGACACACACACAACACACAAACATCTATCTATCTATCACCTATCTATCTATATGTGTGTATCATGAATGTATATATACACACACATATATATAAATATATGCAAAATGCACACATAGGCCTGTTACCACCAGTTCACCTGCTTCAGTCCTCCTGGGAAAGTGACATAGCCAGCAGACATACCACACAAACAGCTACTTCTGGACCCATCCACTCTTCCTCAGCCCAAATTACCACACCCACCCCACCTGGGTAACCCTTGCTGAGTACTGCCTCCCTCTCAGCCTATCCACCCATCAGCATCCTGCACACCTCTTCTCGCCGATGTAGCACAACTGGGTTGGTTTCCCATGCTGTTTCATGTGCACAAATACAGCCTGCAGAGCAATTAACATACAGAGAGAGACAGGACGTCAAAGCAAAACCAAGCAAGAATCAACCCGTTTGTCTCCATGTTTCCTGGATGCCCTGACAGAGGAAGTCAGACAGGTTCTGTAGATCCGGCCATGGGGGAGAGATCCCTGCCGCCTACTTTGCAAAGAGAAACGGCTCCTTTCATACAGGGGCACTGAGATACACCAGGGACCAACTCCTCAGAGCTTATCATGGACGCAACAGTGAATTCTGAGTGATAATTTTACCCCAGGAGCCAAGAGTATAAAATTAAGATGCAATTTAAAGATCTTCCCAGCGGACTGAACTCCAGCTATGATGTCTCTTTTCTCCAAGCGTGCTCAGCGGTCAGGTCACTCTCTCGGCCATTCCCTATCACTCTCAAGCTTATCCTAACCCAGTCCAGGTTGGGCGGCTGCCCAATCTCACTAGAAGGTCTCCTCTTTTTCCTCTGCCTTACCCCAAGCCCACACACCCTGCAAGGTGAGAGCAGGAGAGGGAGGAAGAGAGAAAACAAAGCAGAAAAGGAAAGAGAAAAGAGAAGAAAAGGAGACTGTGAGAGATTGAAGACCTACAGCACCCCCGTGTCAGGTCGGCTCCCAGTGTGACTCATCTGGCACCTCCCACTTCCATCCTGAGCTTCAGACCTTGCCACCCTTCCCTAGGCTGCTGCTGATTTTTGAGCTGGTACCAAGTTCCTTCTGCCACATGCCTCCTGGCACCTCAGGCACCGGCAATGCCAAGAACTTGATGTCCCTCCAAGTGTACCATGGAAGTCTCCCGATCTGCTAGAAGACCTCCTCTTCCATCTTGAGTCTAAGCAGAAGTTACTGGGTGAAGCTTTGGACAAGTCTCCTTCAGCAGTGCTGGCTCAGTTGGAAGGAATAACCCTTTACTTCTTCCCTTTATTTTCTGAAATGGGGCGACCTGATGGAACTCGGGCAGCTATGGTGTGAGACTGGGGGTACAAATCATGTGCCAGACATGGCAAGGCAGGGGGACAAAGCAGCCTCCTGACTACACTGACTGCTTGCTTTGAGATTTCTTTAGGAAAACGAAGTTAGTTTTTGCTGAGTTTAAAGAACTTGTTTGTTCTTCTCTTTTAGGCAGCTGTAATGGTTTGGATAAGAAACATCCCCCACGGGTTCATGTATTTGAACCCTTGGTCCTGAGTTGGTGGTGGTGCTGTTTGGGAAGGGGAGGGGACCCGTAGGAGGTAAACCCTTGCTGAAGAAAGTGCTTCACTGGGGGCAGGCTCTAAAGCTTTATACCCTCACCCCACTTCCTGTTCTCTGTCTCAGCTGCTTCCTGTGTGCGGATGAAAGTGTGATCAGCCGCTTTCCGTTCCTAGAGCCTTGTTTTTCTGACGATCGCCATGCCTTCCCAGCCATGGTGGACTCTAGCCCTCTAGAATCGTAAGCCAAAAACAAACCCTCTCTCCTCTAAGCTGGTATTTGCCGAGGCATTCTATCACAACAGGAAAGTAACGAATACAGAAGTTCAACAAATCCAACGCAGCAGCCATAGGCTTCCTGCCTCTAATTCTTCACACAGCCTCTCTCTCCAGGAACTTCTTCCTCCCTCTCTTCCCACTGAATTGCTAGGCTCCTGGGAAGCTGCCCCTGAAGCATCCTTCTCTGTGGAAATAAAGCCTCTCTCTCTCTGAAATGAGCCTTCAGACCAGAATGGTCCTACCCCTGAGCTACCCCTTCTCCCTGAACTGCACAAACACATCTAATACTGTCTTCTTATCCAGGCAGTGATGAGGCTCTCAGTGATTCACACAAACTGGGGCACCCAACTGGGGAGAGGAGTAGCCCTGCAGGGGAGGATCCACGTGGTGCTGTGTGCTTCCTGAGGCCTCGTTCCCCTGTACCAGCTGGTCTGCATTTATTAAAAACATCCTGAAAAGGGAGGTGGTTGTGCCCGGCCTGCTCTCCCTTTTCTAGGGGTGGGGGACGCTTTGGAGGTTTCCGTTGTTCCACAGGCCTGGCTTTGTGGAGCCCAGCCCAGTCCACCACATCTTGTCTCCCCACCACCTGGGCCCAGCTGGAGGGGCAGCTGCTTCCCTGACCAGGGATTATGTCAAATAGCTTCCCACAGCCTTTCCTCAGAGATTCCTCACGGAGCTACTCTGGGAACAAAGGGCTTAAAGAAAGGAGCGTGGAACTTTTTTTGGAAAGAGGGATCAAAGCTAGGGCCACATCTGTCACAAAAAAAAAAAAAAAAAAAAAAAAAAGCCATGGGAACAGCCTTCTGCCAGGAAAGGCTGGATTGGAAGCTCCATGCATGAAGAAGGACTTCTCACAGCTGTGGAGATAGTCTCTGCTGTCAGCTACTGAGTCTGCTGGGCCCAAGGCCCTGTTGCTCCATATTCCTGTGCTTCTGGTGACCTGAAGAGGTGCAGGTACTATCACTGAGACAGACTGGGGACCCAGTGAGGACACAGAGAAGACTGACACACAGCCAGACGTGAAAGAGCACTGGCAGCGATGTGCAGGGCCTCTGACCCCACTTTCCTGCTTCTGTTCAGGCATCGCAGCAGGAAGAAGAGGGTCTCTGGATATTGACAGCTTTAATGAATAATGGTCAAGCAACTGTACTAGGGACACACTTAAGATTCATTTCTGCGTGGCTGCGGCTGTGTACATGTGTGAGTGCCTGTGAAGGCCAGAAGTCACCCATGGGTGCCATCCAACTTAGTTTTGTTTTTTTTTTAATATTTTTATTATTCTTTAACCTTGTCATGCATGCAGATGGTGTATTTTGATCATATTCAGTACACCCCATCTTCCTTCTTGCTATTGAAGGTTTTGGGGTGTGGGTCTTTTTTGTTTTTTGGGGTTTTTTTTTGCTTTGTTTTGTTTTTCTCCCCTTATTTTTTGAGATACTTTTGCCTGGAACTTGCAGATTCAGCTTGGTTAACCATCCAGTGAATCTCCACTTCCTAACTCTGGAATTGTAAGTTTATATCAAAATAATGTTTTTAATTCACTCATTAACTAACTGACGTATTTATTCATGTATTCATTGATGCGTTCATTTGTGTCTGTGGGTAACATAAGTATGCCACTGCACATGCGTGAAGGTCAGGGAGCAACTTGTAAGAGTCTGGTCCCTCCTTGCACAGGGTGGAGTCTGAGACTGGCTCAGCTGTCAGACTTGATGACAAGCACCTTTGCCAGTTGAGCCATCTCAATAAGCCTACACCCAGATTTTTTTACATGGGTTCTGGGGATGAAACTTGGGTCCTCACGTTTATAGAGCTGACCTGACTGGCAAAGTCATCTATCCAGCCTGTAAAAGGCTGTTATGGAAGTGGCAAGACAGATCGTGCATCTAACTGCATCTCTCCAGGAAGGCCCTCTCTCTTCTCTGGGCCCTTATTTCTCCACCCAACAAAGGGGATGGTCATGGTGTCTCCGGAAGGGTGACACACAGCTATGTGGCTCGAGCTGCGTGTGGTGATGGTCTACACAACTTTAGAAACCATGACAACCTGGGTATATCCTCATAGACAGTGTGAGGGACTGCTCGGATGTGATGGGCATCGGCCATAGCTCAGGCTTCTTGAAGCCTCCCTCTGCAGTGCAGAATCACTTTCCAAGGAAGGGGGAAATCACCATCGCTCTTGAGGTACCCAATATATATTATAACAGTGCTCCTTCAAGACTGGCCTGCTGCCTTGGACTTGCCACAGGGCAGAGTGCCTTGCCCTCTCTTAGAATTGGAGCGGGGAGAAGTGGGAGGGTGTGTGGAGGGAGTGGGAGGAGGAGAGGGAGTGGGAATTTAGATTGTTATTTTTTAAGTAATATAATAATAATGATGATGATGATGATGATGACTAGCCTGCCAATTGGAATGTCTGCTATTCTTTGTCAAGAAAAGTAGAGAAATGGGGACTGGGAGTGTCTGTGGCACGGGGGATCTGCCAGGCCTCTTAGCCCTCAGTCAGAGGCTCTGCTCGCCATAAGGACTCTGACTAAGCTTGGATGCAGCCAGAACCCACTGGGAGGGGCAGGGGCACCAGCTGCAAACAAAATGTGGGAAGATACCATAGCGTGAATCCACGAGAGCCTGGTAAAAGTTCCCAAGAATTTATTTAGGTATAAAATAGGGGTAAACACTCATGGATACAGAGCAAGCAAGCTGCCTGCTCAACTCTGACCACCCAAGGAAGTATGAGGGCAAGAGAGTGCGAGAGCCTACCCCTCCGATTTTAAGCAGTCTATCTGCAGACAAGACCACGCCCTACGGTAATTCGTAAAAGCCATTGACTAAAGGGATTGAAATCCCACAACAGAATAAAGGACTGGAACCAAGGTCATCATATCTTTTTAGCCCTGTTGCTTCCTTGTATCTAGGCCACATGTGCGGCCATCTTGGAAGCCTGGATTTTTATGCTCACCTGATGATAAGGAAATGAAGTTGAAAACGATGAGGTCAAAGGCTACAGGTCTCTGAGCCATAAGGCAGGGCTTCACGGACACGTGAAAATACAGTCATGTGGGACCCCATATTTAAGGATTGATGTTCAGTGGCTACCACCTTGAAATTCTTGGTCATTTTCTTTTTGAATCTTCATTGTATTTACTCATTGCTCATGACACCGTGCTACATAAGGACATGTTTATGCAAGATATGATGCAGCAATGGCTGTCTTCTCACTGGAGGGGCTAAGAAGGAGTAAATACTCAGTCCCAAAGCTGCAAGTAGAATAGATGAGCTTGCCAACAAGACGTAAAGGCAAGCAGGCAAAGGCAAAGAGCAAAAGCTCGGATCTGCTGATTTCTGAACTCTCACCAGAAGATGTGACCCACATTCAGGGGTCTCTTTCCACGTCTGGATGTTCTCTCTTAGTTAAGTCTGGATCGAGTCAGCTTGATAGCCAGGATTAATCACCATGCTCACCAACCATCAAGTCACTCACATGTCACCGAGCCACACCCATCATGCCTGCTGAGTGGTATGCCAATCACTGAAATGAGTTTTGCAGAAGAAAAATTATTCATGGGGCAGCCACATGTGGAGACAGGAGAACCCCTAAAGGAATGAGGTTTGGGGATCCATACATCGTGAGAAATACTCTCTGTAGCCAACAAACGTTGAATTCTCAGGAATAGGTGAAGCTTGGGATATTTATTCAGCAACTAAGAACAGGTGGTTTACTCTGTTTCCTGTTACTTTCAAAACTGGGCAACTTTGAGCACATCTGTTATCCCACTACCAAGAACACTAGCCGGCCCCACAAGAAAAGTCTTTAGGGAACAAGTTAGAGAACACCCAGGAATCTATCGTTGATGGGACTATGTCCTAGATGCTGAGCTACACTAATGAAGAAAATTCTCAACCTTAGAGCCTGCCTGCCTGCCTGTTCAGATTTCACACACGTCTGCAGTATTAAGAACACTGTCCCTCCAGGGACTTCAGCTTCCGGCCTGGAGAGTCCTGTTGTGTCTAAACATGGAACACTGCTTTGTGGAGGCAGGGTCAGCTATTTCTGACCCCCTCCCTCACCCCCAAGAAGCACATGCTCTGAGTTGGCTAAACTGAACCCATCTTCCCAAATTTCCGTCACAGAAATTATAGCTCGGTTATGGATGTTTCTCTTTTCCTTATCCCAGAGAGAAATTCAGCTGTCAGTTTCTTGCGGGGGGGGGGGGGGGGGAGAGGAAGATCGAGCTAGAAAAATCTTCTGAAAACCCTTAGTAGATGATTATTGATAGGCAAAAGAATAAAGGAGAGTTACCCTGGGGCAGAAGTTATTTTAGAAATAAAAATAAATAAAGACGCTTACGACTTAAAAATAACTCCTAATAGTTGTATAGAAACCATTACAACATGTTGTTAGCTAACCATCAACTTAGGATTTAACACAGATAGCAAAATTTCTCCAACAGCAAAAACAAAAGCAATGAAACCAAAGAAGTGTGTGTGGTCCCTCCCCATGACCATTTCATTCCAGGGTCCTTATAGGAGCACTCACTTCCCATCTGCAGTGGCGTTCCCGGGACCAGAGACCCGGGACTGGACCAGGAGTCCAGTCTGAGTCACAGGGCTGCGACTTCCCAGTCACTTCAGCCAGAGCCTCAGTCTTCCTCATGGTCTAAAAATACTTCCACTAACTCATTTCCGCTGTTGGGAGTCCTACCCGGCCAGCATCATGGAGCGAGCTCTGAACACGCCATTGGCACTGTATGAGTTAGTACTACGGTTCACTTCTTAAAAATATGTGGGCGTATGTGGGGTCCTGTCTGACCTCAAGAAAATGACTATACAAACAAGCAGATAAAAGGGGCTCCCTGGTCTCGGAGTGGCGACCCTTTTTATGAATGTGTTTTCATCTAAAGTGCTGAAGCATGAAATCCTCACAGTCTCACTCCAAAACATGTAGCCACGCAAGGTTCTGCTCCTCTCGTTTATGCTAACACTAATCCCCACCTGTCTTTCCTGTAATAGCCATTTTATTCCGCTTGCTCCAATGCTATATTATTCCATTTTAGTGTACTGTTGGTTTATATAAATGCTATTAATGATTTGTTTTGTTTCCCAGACTTTTCACTCTGCCCTTAAAACCTGGATGCATTGCTCTTGATCATCAGGACTTGTCCCTCCCAAGCATCCACCATGATAACCACCCACCTCTCGGTCCCGATGTCCAGGTATGCACTGGTTTCTCCTTGTACTAGTTAGTTTTAATTATTAACTTAACACAGGCTAGCATCATGGGAAGAGAATCTTAATGAGGAATTCTCTAGATCAGGTTGGCCTATAGATGTGTCAAAGACATGTCTGTGGGAGGTTGTCTTAATGGTTAATTGATGTAGAAGACCCAGTCCATTATGGGCAGGACCATTCCCTAGGCATAGTCTAGGCCCTGAACTATGTAAGAATAGAGAAAGATAAGTGAAAGCCAGCGAGAAAGGATTCATTTATTCTCTCTCATCCGTTGGCTATGGATGTGATGCCCTAAGTCCCTGCCTTCACCTCCCCACAATAATGGATTGTAACCTAGAATTGTCAACTGAATGAATCTGTTCCTCTCCTAAGTTGTTTTTGACAACGTATGTTCTAACAACACCAGCAATGAAATTAGAAAGCCCCTGTATGTTTATATAGACAATTTCTGACTTAGACTCTTTCAAATTGATGAAGAGTTCAGAAACCTAGACATAGTCATTCTGATTTCTACTTTTAGTGCAAAGTTTACTAAATCAAATGAAACATTGAACATTTTCTTATAAAATGGACTTTATGCTAGGTGACTTTGCCCAACAGTCCACTAATGAGAGGCTCTGAGCACACTCAGCATAAGCTCGGCTTAGCTGCCGTGGTTATGTAGGTCAGGAGGATTAAAGACATTTCCAACACACTATGTTTTGAACTCTCAGTGAGTTCATTGGGCATAGCTAACCTCATCATAGGTCAGGAAGTATCTGTGGACACAGCACAGATGGTTCTGGATCTCCCCATCCCGGTTTTATTTGGTGTTGTATGCCTTTCTAATAGATAAAACGATTCAATTCAGTACATAGAAAGTGATATCTCATTTTCTAATTTTAAACTGATTCCTGTTGGCACCTCTTCATGTGTTGATTATTTGAGGTTAGGAGAGTTTTCTAAATATTGTCTGATCAGGTAACTGATTATGTGAGAGTTACCATCTTTTATCCTGCTCCTGTGGGCTTTTTTTTTTTTTTTTTTTTTTGGTGGGGGTTGAATTGCCTAGATATTAGGCCTCCTTCCACTCTGCCCTTCAGTCTGACTCTATCCATAGTAAGTAGACCAGAAATCTTGTTCCCGCTTTGTGGTTGGCACTGCTCCTAGGACCCTTCCGACCAGCCCCTTCTCCCTCTCTAGCCCAGTAACCCACATCATGGTAAATATTCCACCCCAGTAAGAAAAACTGACCTCATAGCTCCAACTCTCCTATTGTCCATTATGTGAACTCAAAGCCCCTCACAGGCCCAGTCTGAAGCCATACAACCGCTTTGCTTCTTAACACACCTCTGCCTTGAACGGGTGGCTCACTCTTCAGAGACACTCTTGTCCCTCTCCCTTCTGTGGTAATTGTCTGTCTCCTGTTGCTTCTACATTTGAGAATTTGGAATGTTTGTCACTTTGTTTTTGCACTCAATATAGCATCAATATTTGCACATCTTAGTAAGTATGACCTGTACGGTGCAAGACAAATCCCAGTGGTACACAATGTTACAATGGTTACAGTCCCAATCACAGCATGGTATGTAACTAAGGGAAAAACACTCATCTCTATTATATAGGTCAGGGAGCCTTGACAACGCAGATGTATTGAAAGTAGGACATATACCCATTGGAAAGCGTAGTTCTTGTGCCCGGTGACGGTTACCCACGCCTTTAATTCCAGCACTGGGGAGGGAGGCAGAGGCAGTTGGACCTCTGCATAGGAGGCCAGTTTGGTCTACAGAGCGAGTTTCATGTCAGCCAGAGTTACACAGAGAAACTCCATCTCAAAAACAAAACAAAAACAAAGAAAAAAGTATAGTTCTTACCACTCCACCACACAACAAGGAAAATTCTCTCTGTGTCTGATGGAGAACATTACAGGAAACCACAACCAATCAAAAGCAGAGTTGTGGAGCCCAGTGTTTCCCAATGGAAACATCTATCTTGCAACCTAAGGCTCAGGGAACATTGTGGAAGAGGGAATGGAAGGGTTTAGAAGGGTTTTAAAGAACCGGAGGATGAGGGAGTCTGTTGTGAAATTGTCTCCTAGGTACGTCAGAAACTACACCCATAAAGCCCCACCAACATGTCTGCCTAGGCACAAGCCGAACAAGGCCAACAACAATAGACACGCTAAAGCGGATGAGGGAAAGCCCACGAGGCCTCAACTCTACACAAAGAACTACAGGCGATTAAGAAATGGTGAGAGCAGGTGAAACTGTCTTCCCGGAGGGGCATACACCAGTTGGTTATTCCTTAAACGCTGGATTCTGCTTCAAACAGATGGAGGTTCTAGGCAAAGACTGCTTGCTTCTTACTGGGAATTAGTTTATGGGAAAGCCTCCTTGTCCTCTTTCAAATTCATGATCTCTTTTTTCATTAATTGTTGTTTTACACACACACACACACACACGGGACCTATGGTTACCCAAAGAGGCAGGCTAGTGCAGGGGGAAGCCAGCTAACCTGTGGTAAGCTCTTTCAACACAGTATTGGCAAATCCTTTGGGTCACGTGGCATGCATGGTTAGGTAATGTTCACAGAACAACACAATCAACAAGCGGCCAAACCTAGAGTTAAGCTCACATCTGCTTCACCAAAAGCACGAATTCATCCCATGCCTTCCGTGTTTGTCATTTTGCTGCGTGTCCATTTGGAATCTGCCCCATGGGAGGCCTGTGAGTGGAAAAGCTCCTTCAGCTGTAAGACTACCCACCCTCCCTCAACAAGGAGGCTTTCATCAAGCCCTCGGGGGGGGGGGCAAGAACTCTCTAGAAAAATCACTAGAAACTTGCCACAACTTGAGCAATCGTTGATTGGAGGCATAAGAATATGCGAAGACTGCTTGCTTCTTAGTGGGAATTAGTTTATGGGGAAGCCTAAACGTTTCCTTCTCCAGCACGGAATGGCTCAGAAGTTTCTAGAGCCCCTCTCTATCAACATCACCATCCTGAGAAACCTAGCACTCCCGAGTAAGTTCTAGCCAGGAGGCTCTCCACTTTAAGCCACGCCTTCAGCAGAAAGAGACATTATTAACACTCTGTTTTGTGGCAGAGCACGTGTTGTAAAATGACGTTCCCTTCAGAGGCTAATTGAGATAATTATAGTTTGCCTCCCAGGACTCTCCCTGAGGATCTGGCTGGCTTTGGTTGTCGTCATTACTGCTATTCTTCTAAATTACTGGGCAGGGAAGGATTGCAGGGCTGAATCTACTTCAGGAAAAGCAATGGAAGGACGGCAGGTTCTCCATTGTAGACATGATTGCCGTCCAGAGCACACTGCGCCTACATTTGGCGGAATTAATCGGAAACACAAGCAAGTGTCTTAATTGCTTTCTCCCGTGGGTCAACTTTTCCAAAACCCAGATGTACTATGTTATTCCTTAGATGCCAAATTCTGCTTCAAAACAGATGGGGGTTCTAGAACACCAGCTATCCTGAGTCAGCAGCTTCAAGGGGTCAAGGACATCCTGGGTCTAAGTTCCAGTCCTATCATCTGAGATGGGTGACAGGCTAACTTCTTTTATGTTCTTGGGTCTTATTTCTATAATATAGAATAACAGAAATGCCTTTGTCAGAGGTAGTCATGAGGACCAGCGGAATTCGCACATGTACCTACACATAGCAGAGTCTGGCCTTGTGTCTTGCTCTGTCTTGTTGGCTCCTACCAGTGCATCCGGGGTCAGGCTGCAAGCCTTTCTGAGCTGGGCTAGGGCTGATGTCAGATGGTCCCAATCATCCTCTCTTACCGTTTCCCACAGCGTGAGCTCTCCTTGGTCAACTGTGGCCTGAATGCATTAGATGGAAAATTCCAGAAATAAAGAAGTCACAGGTTTTAAATTGCGTGCCCTTCTTGGTTCCAGGATGAGCTCTCGCCCCATCCAGCTGTGTCTCATCTGGAATGCGAATGATCCCTTTGTCTAGCACATCCTTGCGGTGTCTGTTGCTTGCTTATTAGTCACTTTGTCATTGCATTTCTCAGACCAGCTGCTGAAGCACCGCAGTGTGTCTCTACAGGGCTCTGTATGCTCTGCTGTTTGGGGCATTCGCTGTGTGTATATCTTGATAGATTCTCTTAGGATGGGGGCACACCCATCCTGCCCACTACCAGACTCAACTCAGTGCCCTGTGGTGCCTAGAAATGCATCTACCTACCTGGGTACGCAGAAGACAAATGGCCACTGTGGAAAGCAGTGTGGTAGTTTCTCAGGAAACTGGGAATACATCTATCAAGATTCAGGCATCCTACTCTTAGGCATATGCCCAAAAAGCCTATATCTGACTACAGAGATACTTGTTTAACCATTTTCATTGCTGCTTTATTCCTAATAGTGGGGAATTGGAAACAGCCTAGATGTTCATCAACAGATGAATAGACAACAAAAATGTAGCACATTTACACAGTGGAATATCATTCAGCTGTTAAAAAAACAATCGAAATCACTAAATTCACAGATAAATAACAGAGCTAGAAAAAAAATCATCCTGGATGAGGTAATCCAGACCCAGAAAGATAAAGGCTGTATGTATTCTCTTATATGTGGATGTTAGCTGTAAAGCTTAAGAAGCAGACAGTTGTAAGAAGGTTGTACTATCTGTACAACCATAGAGGTTCTGTATAGTGTATGGGACCAGGAGGCAGGGAATGATCTCCAAAGGAAGGGAAAATGAATATATAGTTAGAGAGAAATGGGGGGAGTCAAGAATGGGAGGATTCAATGGTGAGGAGGAAGGGAGAAAGGGTAAAGAAAGAAATACAGGGAGGGAGAGCTAACACTAAAGGCCATTTGAGGTGTCATATGGAGATCTACTATTTCAAAAGCTTCTTAAAATATACATATGTATGAAAGAAATCTAAACAGAGTCACCAAATAATAAATGAAACTATGCTCCAGCTAAACATATTTCAGCTAAACATATTTCACCACCAAGTGAAACTTCCAGTGCCAGGAATGGGTTATTCCTAATTGAGTTGTTGACCAAAGGGACCCCAAGGCAAACCTCTAATAACTCAGATTATTGCCAAGGCTATTGCTCGCCAGAAACTGATGGTAAAACCCTATTGATAAAGACAACTGTTACATATCTCATTGAACACAGAGAAGTCAAACTGGTGCTTAACTAGAGCCTTCCCCCATGCTGACTAGTGTTAATAGTACTGGAAGGTACTCCGTATACTACCAGAGGAGAAAAGTAAACACCAACGACTATAAAACCTGAAATCTACAACAGTGACCTGTCTGCATGATATGCTGATGCAATAGTGGCACAAATATTGTGGAAGTAACCAACCAATATCTGGTTGGATTTTAAAGTCACCCCATGATGTGGAACCCATGCCTGACACTGCTCCTATAACCAAGTACCTGAGACCAGGAAAGACATAGACCAATGGGGAAACCAAACACTCCTGTTTGGTTAAAAGGATGTAGCAATAAAATGATTCCTAATGGTATTTTTGCTGTACTCATAGATCAGTGTCTCACTAGCCATCATCAGAGCAATAGAAATTGAACTCATTAGTGGTTTTGTAGATTGTTTTTGTATCATATTGCTTTGTTTGGGCTTTTATTTTAATCTTGGGATTTTGCTTGTCTATTATGTTTTCTGATTTTGTGTTTTTATGGATTTTGTCTGTGTGTATGCACCTGTGTGTGTTTCTTGTGCTTTTTTATTGGTTTTGTTTTATTCTGATTTTTTTTTTTTGAGGAGAGCATGAATGGAGTTGAGTGGGTGGGGAGTTGGAGGGATCTGGGAAAAGATGGGGGAAAGGAAATGGTGATATGAATATATTATATGAATTTTTAATTAAAAAATCAGAAAAATGTAAGCTGATGTTTGTCTGCTTGTGCTTGATTTTGGTTTTAAAGATGATTTTGTACTCCAAGGAAAGGAAGGATGGACAACTTGAAGAGAGAATGGTCCTCTCTGTTCTAGCATGGAAGATCTGAGAGGTCCTTGGCAACCAGTTAGTCTGACTTAGTGTTCTTGGTGATGAGAGGGGCTGGTGATTAAAGCCCTGTAAAAGAGTTAGGGTCAACCCAAGAGGACTCTAGTAGACACACAACAGGAGCTGCCAGCTGTTTGCATCCCAAGTGGCCCCTATCAATGGAATGGGTTGATAAAAAAACTATACTGTCTTCATCAACACTAGAGATTAGCTTCCAGCTATATGGAGCTCTGGCTGGGGAAGCCATTTATAGTAACACTAGGTTAGTCATTAAAAACTAAGGCTTGTTGAAGACCAGCCAGGCCCAAGTAAAGAAATTGGGGGCAGAGGGCCCAGCCCAACAGCATTGCTGGGTATTTGTAACTCTTGCTAAGATGACCAATTCCAGGGATGGGCAGTCAGGCCAGGAAGTCACGCACAAGTTCGAGGTCCTGCCTCCTTTAAATGTCTCTTTACTGGAGGGGTGAACACAACGTTCAAGATGGCCAAGGGGCCAACCAACATGAGAATCGAGTGAGCCACCCACATGAGGCAGAAGAAAGCCATAAAAATTATCTTTTTCCCACCAGAAAGCTTTTCAGTGTCAACTTTGGAAATTTCAAAACTCCAGCATTTGATTGACAAACCTCTATTCAAGTCAGAACTGTACTCCCAGGCTCTGCCATCCTTCTTGACCTTGAGATAAAGTTTGTGCTAGAATGGGCAGCTAGAGGCCTGACCTGGTAGACTGCCCATTCAACAGACGAGAAGAGCAGAAGCTGACAAACCCCATCTGGGAAGTGTCTAAGGCAGACTCTGAACCTAAGAAGACATGACTCTGAAAGTCTCATTTCTAGCTTCCACCCAGCAATGTTTCTAAAGAAAAGTATTCAACAGAAGGGAATTTTTGAAAGATTTTTCAAACCGTACTTAGCATTGTACCAAGCCACCCACAGCTCAGGAATGGGACAGGGCTGCTCACTGTGATTCTGGGTATGAATTGGGTGTTCCCCTGGACTGTGTGGGCTCACCCATGCCTGGATACTGATCAAAGATAGCAGACTCATGGTCTGGCATTGTACTGACCTCTGCTCAAGAGATGGAGGTCAGCTGTGTCATTCATGTGGGCATGACCGGATTCCCAGGAGCAGGAAGAGGGGGAGCCTGGATGCAGGACCATTTCCTACGCCTCTCGTTCTCATCACATTTGCTGAGGTCAACAGATGATCAAGGGCAGATTCAAAGGACAGAGGGGCAGTCTCCTCTTCTTGAAGGCACATGCCAGATGGGAGGAATTCATGGCCTTATTCTTCAGGCCACCATATCCATCCACACCCACACATTTGTGCGCGCGCACACACACACATACACATGCCTTGGGACAACTTCTGCTACAGAATCATCAAAAAGCCTTGTTAAACACAGGCTGCTGAGTCCTGGCTCCAGGATGTCTGAGGTAGCTGGTCTGGGGAAGGGCCAGAAAATTCAGAATTTGCATTCAGATTCTCAGAGGTTGTCCATGTTGGGAGTCTGGAGCACCCCATTGTAGTCTTCCCTTAAGAAGTAAAGACAAGGCAAATTCAAACCCACCCTTAATCCTCTCGCTCCCCTCTTCCCATCTCTACTCTTTCTGTCTCCCCCTTTAAAGCTTTCACTATGGTTATATTCACTTCATTAGAATCTGGCTGCTCCAGGCTGCAGCAGGGCCTCCTTCCCCAGCCACTATCCTGCGACAGAGAGAAGCCAGCCACAGAGGAGCTCAGAATGTCTCCCCATGAAGCTGGCAAGACTTCTGTGCATTTGGGCAGCAGAGTGGCAAAGAGATCTGGTGGACCCAGTCCTGGCCCAGCAAACCTGATTCAAGGCCAGCAAAGAGACAAGCATGAAATCCTGGAAGCAAGGACACACACAAACCACAGTCCTGACCGCAGCCTAGGAGATCTCCAGAAGGTTCCCGGAGCCACGTGTTCATACATCCCACAGTCCACCCCAAATCTCCTTCCCTACTCTTTATTCCCACCTTCTGTGTTTTTCAGTAAGCTGTCACAAACAAAGCTGTTGCAATGGAATGCACACTAGAGTGTTGAACCCCAACACCCCCTCTGTGGCTGCTTTCATCCCGATAATTAATACGTTAAACCCAGAAGGTCCATATATCTGTAGAAATAACACTCCCACTGAGTTGTCAGGAACAGTGGTCCTGCCAAGCCATAAGCCTCTAGCTATTGGCTTATTCAGACCACATTAGAGATAAGACAAGTGAAAGGGGACAAATGCAGTCATCTGGAACAGAAGATAGGAAGATGCTTGAAGTAATTATTAAGAATCCCCCAGCTTGTTCCTAGCCAGATAGTTGACAGGGTACCACTCTTACCTACATTTCACATGGCAAAGTACTGGGAATAACCAGGCTGGTAAGAAAGCCCCGTGGCTATTGTTCTAACTTAATTAACTGTGTCAATGAGATCTTTGAGGAAATGTTTTCATCTCAAGGTTCTTGAAAAGGCAGACTGTTTTAAGTACTTCTGAGTACTCTGGGAATACCAGATGATTTCAATTGGCAAGGACCCACAATCACTAATTACAGAGCTTCTTAACTGGGCCTCACAAAGGATCTCCTTACCAGGTAACACTCGTTAACTTATGTTCAACTGCGGTATGTATTTAAGGAAGATTAAATTCTCTGCTCAAATCTGCATTCATGACGTTCCCTGTGCAACAGAATATTCTCAAACTAATCGCCTTGAGATTGCTGTACAAATTGGCCCTTCCTTACTTCGTCGAGGTGGTAGGATTGAAAACTGCTCCCAAAACCTACAAACATAATGATACGACTTTGTGATCCTTTAGATGAAAATTGTAGTGATGTTCCAAGTCCAGGACTTTGTATACTCATCCCAAAGGGACCCCAAACTGATGGATCAATGGACAAGAGTGGCCAGAGGGAATTATTCAGGAACATGAAAACGAGGCATCGGTTTTTCCTTCCTAGACATAACATTAAGCTCCTTAGTTGTTTTATCTCCCTGGGGTCTTGGAAAGCCTATCAAAAACACTCTTGGGGTACCCACATCTCAAATGCAAACAAAGGCAACTATCCCATTATGTGGAGGGAGGTGAGACATCAGATGAGCCCAGCCCTTTATCACTCTGTCGACCACTGGTCTTCATCCTCTCAAATGTGCACCGACGCCCCTTCTGAGTCCAGATCCACGCAGCCTGGGACCGAGGGTCTTAAAGGCTTTTCTGACAATATCAGAGAATAGAAGATACCAGAAGGATAACAGTGAGGAAGGAGGTGGGGCAGGGAATGAGCAGGCAGAGGCAGAAAGACAGGAATTCTTCAAGGAACACACAAAGGCTTGCTTTGTCTTCTTTCTGTTGCCAAGGTAATGTGGCTATAAGCCGGACTGCTCTCAAACCTGCAGGAGTACCACTTATAGTTTTTAAAAAGGCCTTTCTCGAAGCAAAAAAATCAAATTGAGAAAGGAAAGCATACTTAATAAATGGTGTTGGCATAACTGGATGTCAACATGTAGAAGAATGAAAATAGATCCATATCTATCACCATACACAAAACTCAAGTCCAAATGGATCAAAGACCTCAACATAAAGCCAACCACACTGATTCTCATAGAAGAGAAACTAGGAAGTACACTTGAATGCATTGGCACAGGAGATCACTTCCTAAATATAACCCCAGCAGCAAAGATACTGAGAGAAAAAATAAATGGAACCTCCTGGAACAGAAAAGCTTCTGTAAAGCAAAGGACATGGTCAACAAAACAAAATGACAGCCTACAGAATGGGAAAAGATCTTCACTAACCCCACATCAGACCAAGGACTGATCTCCAAAATATACAAAGAACTCAAAAAATTGGTCATCAAAAGAATAAATAATCCAATAAAAAAAACCAGAGAACTCTCAACAGAGGAATCTAAAATGGCTGAAAGACACTTAAGGAAATGTTCAACATCCTTAGTCATCAGAGAAATGCAAATCAAAACAACTCTGAGATCCCATCTTATACCTGTAAGAATGGCCAAGATCAAAAACACTGATGACAACTTATGCTGGAGAGGTTGTGGGGAAAAGGGAACACTTCTGCATTGCTGGTGGGAGTGCAAACTGGTATAGTCCCTTTGGGTATCAGTATGTCAGTTTCTCAGAAAATTAGGAATCAACCTACCTCAAGACCCAGCCATACCACTTTTGGGTATATACCCATAGGATGCTCAATTGTGCCACAAGGACATGTGCTCAACTATGTTCATAGCAGCATTGTTTGTCATAACCAGAACCTAAGAACAACCTAAATGCCTCTCAATTGAAGAATGGATAAGAAAAATGTGGTACATTTACAGAGTGGAGCACTACACAGAAGAAAAAAAATAATGACCTGCACACATGTTGTAGGAAGCCCACTTGTTTGTTTCCAGCTGCCTAGACTCAAATAACCCACAGAAACTGTATTAATTAAATCACTGCTTGGCCTATTAGCTCTAGCTTCTTATTGGCTAGCTCTCACATCTTAATTTAACCCATTTCAATTAATCTGTGTATCGCCACATGGCTGTGACTTACCAGCAAGGTTCTGCCCTGCATCTGTCTCAGGCAGTGCCTACATGGTGTCTCCCTGGCTCCGCCTTCTTTCTTACAGAATTCAGTTTTGTTTTCCCCACCTAGCTCTGTTCTGCCTTGCTAACAGGCCCAAACAGTTTCTTTATTCATTAACCAATTAAAACAATACATAGACAGAAGAACTTGACACACCACACACAGATTTTTATATGTAAATATATGAGACATGAGAATGGTTTGAGACAGAAATGGAAGCTGGCCCAGCCAAACTACGAGCAGTGTGTTATTCAAATACTTGTCCATGTGTGTGGAGAATGTGTGAGGTGCACCCCTGTGGAAACCATAGATTAAGGTCAGGGATCTCCCTCTATAGTTCACTACCTCAGTTCTTGAGGCAGTGTTTGTCTTTGTACTCAGAGCTCATATTTGGCTGGAGGTCCTCCCCATTCTGGGTTATGAGCACACATTGCTGTGTCTGGCCTCATGCTGCTCCATCTTGTTCCTGGAAGAGCCCGAACTCCAGCAAAGAGACATCTCAACAGCCTAAATGTTCTCAAAGTCTTAAATGCTTCATCTGTAGAGTTTGTACCTGTCCTTTAGGCTGGCAGTAACTAAGCCTCCATTCCAAATGTGTGAGTCAAGTCTTGCAATTTAAGAACACTGATGTATGGGTGAGAGTAGAGAGGGCAATGTAAGGTGGTCACGCCAAGCAAATAACCAGAAGTAAGATGCAGACACGGAACACTTGGGTATGAGCATGGCAGGGAAGTACTCTATAGAATAACACTCATGCAGCAAAGATATACTGCTGGTCCCACAGTCATTCAGCCCCAATTAAACACACAGAAGCTTATATTAATCAGAAACTGTTTGGCTTATTGCTCAGGATTATTGTTAACCAGCTCTTACGACTTCAACATAATTCTTACTGATGTTTAGCCATACGGCTTGTTACCTTTTCTCAGTAAGGCATTCTCATCTTGCTTCCTCTGCATCTGGCTTGCTCTGCCTTTCCTCCTCCCACAGTTCTCCTAGTTTGGCCGCCCCGCCAATACTCTTGCCTGGCTACCGTCCAATAAGCATTTTATTAAGCCAATACGAGTGACAAATATTTACAGTGGGATGAGAGCATTCTCCCACAGCAGTGTACAACTGCAAGGCTGAAAATGAGCGCTGGAGTGATGGCTCCGTCAATAAAGAGCTTGTCTTGCAAGCATGAGGACCCAAATTCTATCCACTAGAACCCACATTAAAAAAAGAAGAGAGGATGAAAGGCAAGCTGGGCTTGGTGGTGTGTGTTTGTAACTCCAAATAGACACATCCTATCTCTGGGGTTCACCGCTCAGCTATCCTGCCTTACTTTAACAAGGGAAGGCCAGTGAGGTGGATGGCTCCAGAGGAACGGTTGACCTCAGGCCTCTGCACACTTGCATACATGCACACAAACAGACACACAATCATGTATGCACACGACACATTAAGAATGGAAATGACAATAAACAAAGCTGCTAATGTCCAGTTCCAAAACCTAACCTCCAACCGCTGTCTTCCTCCAAGGGAACACACGGCAGCGCGGTACTGATGCCTGCAAGCCCAGGAAAGAGCGGCTTTTTAAGCTGGACCGGTTTGGGGACAGCGCTAATGAGAGTCCTCCCTGATTCCTCTGCTGTTCCACTACATAATTTATGGGCTCGTCATACACAGTTTTCGTTTAATCAAGAGCTATCTTGCCCAACCTTTCAACTGCTGCTAACTTGGTACAAGATGAAATTAACTCAATACATCACGATGATAGAAATTCTTCTGTGTCTTCCAGGCTCTTCCTGCCAACAAAATGCCAAGGAACCTCGCTGCCTTGGATGACTTATTCGAAAGTTGCAGATCCAGATTTCATTAGGTCTGGTGTAACAGGACGTCCTGCCCATGGGCTAATGCATGCCACATTTGCGAAGTTGACCACATCTGCAAGAGGCAAGCCACCTGCCCAGGGGAGTAGACCTCCAGAGCAAAGTAGAACATCCAAGGCTCTGCGTAGTTTATGTGCCCTCCGTCTACTACAGCCTAAAGCAAAAATTTAGAAATTAAGGTAAATTAAGATGGGGAGGGTGTTGTCAAGCTGAACTGGGGCATTCCAGGGCAATAGTTTAGATGAAGTCACATTCCGGATTTCCTGGATCCTGGACCTAGGTATTCAGAGGTTGATGACCACAGTTGCTGTCCTCACTAGAGTGGCCTTGAGTGAATCCTTCACCTCCCTGGGCCTCTCCTTGTCTGAAAAAGGAGAACAGATGTGTGCACCTGCAAGGCTGCCGTGAGAACGGGGTGACTGCTTTGCCCAGGGAAGGACCCACAGTGACTGCTCGACCCTGACCAGTGTACAGACATGTCTAGTTTGTTTGTTCTAGTTTGGGATCTGTGGGCAGAGCCAGGAAGCTTGAATTCCTTTCCTATTCAAACCATCTCTCTCTCTCTCTCTCTCTCTCTCTCTCTCTCTCTCTCTCTCTCTCTCTCTCTCTCTAACACACACACACACACACACACAAACCACCTGTCCTTCCCTGACTCCTCATCTCCCTCTCTTCTCAATTTTTTATTCCTGCTAGGATTCCACGGGGATTGGCAGAGACAAGAACAGGAGGATCAGAAGTCAGAAACAGACAGAGGGAAAAAAGCCAGACCCACTCCCATATCAACCCCAAGTGACCTCCAACACACATAGGAGTGCCACCCCAGTCTTTATTCACCCACTCACACACCACCCAGACACCCCTAAGCACCATACAGTCTGTGCTGTACACTTTTGAACTCCATAAAAATGAACTCATTTTTATGCTTTCCTATATGACCTGTGGTTTCCACTCCGTATTATACTTTAGAGATCCTCTCATTAAAGCCTAAGGCTATCATCCATACATGTTCACTGCTGCGTAATATTCCACTGTGAGCCAAGACCATACTTCTTCCTGCCACTGAGGACCATTTGTGACGTCTCCATGGTTTTGCTGGCAGAAGGGGTGGCAGTAAGCACCTTCACACAGGTACACATCATCCAAAGATTCCCAAGGTGTGCAACCAGAGGACTTTGTGGGCCACAGGTTACACATGTCTTTATTTACTCTGTTTTGACTTGATTATAGCATCGAGTTCTTTTTCCGAACATCTTGTTCCACTTACATCCTGACTTCCTAACTCATGCCAAAAACGCTGTAAACACCTTTGAGGCTGCCATTCCTGTAAGCGGGGGCTGCTTGGGGTTTGGAACACTGGTTTCATGGGTCCCCACACCAGCCACCTGGAAATTCCAAGTCACAGTCCTTCACCAGGGGATGGAGAGGTTCATCATGTTCCTGATTTCTGACAAAGAACTCCTTAAAGTGAGAGGTTTTGTGGGCCCCTGGCTTTGGGGATAAAACCTCCCGAGAATCGTCATGTGCTGTTCTGCCCAGGAGTAGAACAGTCTGTAACAGATGCTGTTTTTCACACAGGGACAGTGCCCGACGGCCTCAGACTTCACTTCCAAACCACCTTTACACACTCCAGCTTTCCCTCCTGGACTACGATGTCTCTGAATGAGACAGGACTTTCCCCAGCTCCTGGGACCCTGCAAGTAAAGACCCCTGCACAGTAAATGCTCAACTCAGCTTCATGTAGTTGAAGTCAAGTGTAATCCCAGGGGCTGACACTACCCTATTGACAAAAATCTGTGTCCTCCTCCTTGTAAACACAGCCCTTCTGCTCATCTTCAATTGGTCAGAATTAAGACACATGGCCACAGCACGTTGCAAAAGAGGCTGTGAGTTCGAGGCCAGCCTGGTCTACAAGAGCTAGCTCTAGGATAGGCTACAAAGCTACAGAGAAACCCTGTCTTAAAAAAAAAATCATGCTTTTTGTTACATAATTGATGGAAAGTAAACATCATGCATTGCTAATTATTATTATTTTTTTTTTTTTTTGGTTTTTCGAGACAGGGTTTCTCTGTGGTTTTTGAGCCTGTCCTGGAACTAGCTCTTGTAGACCAGGCTGGTCTCGAACTCACAGAGATCCGCCTGCCTCTGCCTCCCAAGTGCTGGGATTAAAGGCGTGCGCCACCACCGCCCGGCATGCATTGCTAATTAAATGGTAAAAATATGCTTAAAATTTCTTAAAATCAACTTTTTCATAACATGCAAAAATGACCAGAGGAGAGCTGGAGAGTGTTTTGGTTTGCTTTGGGGGTGTTTATTTCTTGCATGACAGGGAAAGGTGAGTGACAGCGCGGTCTTCAAAGGCAGTCGGAGGCTCGAAGTTCTGTCTTACCCCTGTGCCTTACACATATAGATTCTTCCTCTCTCCAAATCACATGACCATGGGTGAACCAGGCACACTGGGAACGACCACGCCAGTCTGTTTCCACAGTCCTACGGGCTGCCCAGATGTGGGAATACATCCCCAGCAAGCCCAGCTATTTTAATAAGCCATGGCTAACTCGGATGATAGAATCCTTCAGCCGTGTCAAATATGAAATGTCGTCACAGCTGGTCCAGGGTGGGAGAAATCCCTTCCTCCCTGAGACACCACCCTGCAGCCAGATACACGAAATGAGACCTAAAGTCAGAGCTCATTCCTGCAGCTGCCCGCTGCACCCAGGGGGAGCATAGACGAAGTGGAAAGCAGAGAGGGATGGAACCAGAGTTGGCATTGGTTGGAAGGACATCATCAGGGACAGGAAATAGGTAGAGAGAGAGAAAGAGGCAGGAGCCAAGACAAACCTACATCCCAACAACCTTGCAGTGATGTTCTGAAGTCCATGGTCATTTTCAGTTATAGAACAGGGAACATCTTCAGATGTTAAAATGGTTCTTGCGAAAGGCCAATATGGTAAATGGTCTCCCTGGGACTCATTTGGAAAAGAATACTTGTTTATCCATACATAAAAGAAATAACGATTGTACCAAGGTCTGAGAGCACCGGAGACTGACCGAATCTCTCCCTGTCAGTTAGTTTTATTCTGTCTTTACATTCCCAAATATTTATTGGCTACAGGGTGTAAAGAAACTGAGAAAGCCGTTCTTGCCCTCAGACTGGTCTCGTGTGGAGACACACTGGGGTGCGGGCAACTGTGGTACAATACGCGTCAATCTCCAAAAGTGGTGATCACCACACTACAAAATTCTGGATGGGAACTGCTGGGGATGGCATGGATTTGGTAGTGCAAACTTCAGGGTGAACAGAGGTGGACCAGACAAAGCAGAAAGGAAGCTGTGGTCTGAATGAAAATGGCCCTCATTGGCTCACAGGGAGTAGCACCTTTAGGAGGTGTGGCCTTGTTGGAGAAAGTCACTGGGAATGGGCTTTGGGATCTCAGAAGCTCAAGCCAGGCCCAGTATCTTTCTCTTCCTGTTGCCTGCCAATGTGGATATAGAACTTTCAGCTACCTCTATGCACCATGTCTGACTGCCGTAATGATAATGGACTAAACCTCTAAAACCATAAGCCAGCCCCAATTAAATGCTTTCCTTTATATGAGTTGCCGCAATCATTCTGTCTCTTCACAGCAATAAAACTGTGACTAAGACACTCATCCTCCACCACCCGTGAAGGACTGCATCACTTCCTTTACAGAGGAAGAAACAGAAGTACAGGGCAGCTCCATTGCTTCCCCCAAGTTACCCCAGCTAGGATCTGGCTGGCAGTCTCCCCCACTGGAGGGGCTGATGGTTATAAAAGGATGTTGGAGAGAAGATGGAATGTATTGTCAATAGATATGAAAGCAGGAAGAAGCTGGATCATGGAAATCTACACACATCATGTGTCAAAGATGATGCCAGGATCTGGTCCAGGGTCCAGTAAGCTCATACCACGTTCCACATGGAAAATGAGCTGAGAGCAAGCAAGGTTGGGGATGGGATTTCAGGAAGCTGGTTAGATGATGTGACCTGAAGAATGGACGGGAGCCTTTGGCAAATCTAGTCAGCTAGGTTCTACTAGCAGACATATGGATTAGCAGAGGTGAGGCAGGGAGGGGTGAAGCAGAAGAGGGGACTGCTACATTCCTGATACGGGTTCCATGCCAATGGTTGAACCACCAGAAGGATTCTGTGAGAACAATTTGGGCTGGGTCTCACCATTTGACATTTGTGGACAGAACACTAAATACCTAGAACATGTCTGCCGGCAGGTCTATTCTGCTAATGTGACTGGAATGTTCCCAGAGACTGGCTGCCATGTTCACATAGTGTTTGGAGAGCACTGTGCCTTTGAATTCTCCCAGCCTGTGTTCCTGACAATTTCTTTTCTCTTAAAAAAATTTTTTTTTAATGTGTATAGATGTTTTGCCTGCATGTCTATCTGTGTACCGCATGCCACCTGGCATTTTTGGAAGCCAGAGGAGGACATCCAATCCCTAGATGGTTGTGAGCCACCGTGTGAGTGCTAGGAATGGAACCCAGGATTTCTGGAAGAGAAGGCAGTGGTCTTACCAGTTGAGCCATGGTTCTGGCCCTAGCAATTCATTTTCAATAGCACCTAGCTTTGGTCATCCCAGGAGGGAGGTCTGACCCAACAGACCCAACTAGATACCCTTTTTTGGACCATTCCTCCTTTACTCAACATGCCTGAATTTTCTCTTAAGCCTAAATCAGATTTGGCCCCCAGACATATTTACCTAACACTTGAAAACCATGTGTGAGATTTTAGTGAAATTTAATCTGTATTCGTCTTATTTTTTCACACTTAACTCATTCACGCAGCATGGACAAAGAGCTACTTGACACCCAGAAAGCCTTTCTGGACATTTTATCTTTTATCTCACACACAGGAAGGGACAAGTTGCCAAATATAAACAATGATTTTTTTTCTCTTGGAGGTTTAAATCTGATTTTAGGGGCATTTTTAAGACAGAAGTAAGAAGGGGAAAAAAAAGATCAAGAAGGAAGAGCAGAAGTAAGAAGGGAACAAAAAACATCAAGAAGGAGGAGCTAGGGAGACAGCTCAGTTAGTAAAGTGTTTATGTGTACCTGAGTTTGGTTAAAGAAAAAAAAAAGCTGGGTAGACCTGTAATTATAACATGGTGAGGCAGAGACGGGGATTCCTGAAGCTCACTGACTTGCTAATCTTGCTGAATGTGTGAGCTCCACGTTCAGGGGCAGAGCCTGTCTCCAAAGATAAGGTGGAGAATGACGGACGAAGACGCCAACATCCGTTTCTGACCTCCATATATACATGCACAAAACACGTGTGCACACACATGAGCATGTACGAATTCATACACTTCATACACACACAGAGAGAGACAGAGAAAGCAAGAGACAGAGAAAGCACAGAAAGCATAATAGGAAAAAGGGGCGTGGTGAGAAATACCAAGGTCATGAACACCGTTCCCCATTGCTACCTCACTGGCCTCGTGTCCCTCCATGGGAAAACATTTTCTCGGTGGATAAAATCACTTGAAGATGCCAAGAGAACAGACATGCTGAGTGACGGGCTGCTGCTTGGTGGGTATTTCCAACTCACGCTTATCTGTTAGTCACTCAGATGTCCTGAGCTGACCTGGAGCTACTCGAGATTAAATTCCTTTTATTTGGGAGGTTTGCCCCTTCTCAAGAGAGAAGCAGCAGAAGTAACTCAGAAATGGTATTCTTTTCCAGCTGCTGACACATCTCAGGGCTATGAGAGACGTCTGCATTCTTTCCCCTCACTTAGCCAACACTTTGGAGAACTCGCTTTTGGACTTTCTGTGTGGTGTGGCTCTCTCTCCTTTCTAGAACAGGCTGACCTCGGTTCTGGGCTTTTATGCTGAGTCATCCCCCCAGCACCCACCTCTGAGGAGATCTGAAGAGCCAAGTATCAAAGCAGTGCTTGTGTGAAGTGGACTCGCCAGCTGGAGAAACTCAGGGCGGAACTCGCACCCCAAATGAGACAGCTTCCTGGGAGCTTCAGCATCCACGCCTAGGATCTGTGTGCCATCCTCTCCCATCTCCAGCCCCTCCCACCCCACTTGTTCAGGGGCTGCTGCTCAGAGGGATTCCCAGTGACATGGGGTCTCTTGAAGAATTCACTTGGGCAATTTGCAGATAAGCAGTGGAGAGTCAGTATTTTCTAGACTAAAGGTATTCCAAGAATACAATGTGTGTCAACCAGTGGAAGCCACGTTCACAAACCAGTGCAGGGCAGGAAGATAACAGGGCAGGAGGTGGTTTGTCTTAGTAAATGTTCTATTGCTATAAAGAGACACCATGACCACAGCAACTCTTATCTGATGTAGGAGGGTCTTCTATCTATCTGTTGTTTCATTGGTTAATTAATAAAGAAAACTGCTTGGCATGATAGGTCAGAACATAGGTAGGTGGGGAAGACAGAACAGAATGCTGGGAGAAAGAAGCAGAGTTAGGCAGACACCATAAAGCTCCAGCCCAAGATGGATGTAGGTTAGAATCTTCCCGGTAAGCTACCACCTCGTGGTGCTACACAGATTACTAGATATGGGTTAAAGCAAGATGTGAGAGTTAGCCAAGAAGAGGCTAGATATAATGGCCCAGGCAGTGTTTAAATGAATACAGTTTGTGTGTTGTTATTTCGGGTGTAAAGCTAGCCGTGCGGAAGCTGGGCGGGACGAAAAGCAGGCCTGCTTGCCTCATCACTACACTTTTTTCTGGGGCTTGCTCACAGTTTCAGAGGTTTAGCCCATTATCAGCATGGCAGGAAGCATGGCAGCGTGCAGGCAAACATGGTGCTGAAGAAGTGTCTGAGAGGTCTATATCTGGATCCATAGGCAGCGGGAAAGAAGAGTCACTAGGCCCAGCTTGAGTTTTTGAAACCTCAACGCCCACCCCCAGTGACACGCCTACTCCAACAAAGCCACACCTAATCCTTTCAAATAGCTCCACTACCTGAGCTCTCAAATATATGAATTTATGGGAACCATTCTTACTCAAACTAGCGCATGGTCCAAAAGATGTCATAGGCCACCTCACCTCAGCTGCTCCATTTTGTTTGTGTCTTATCTCCTCATCTCTTCTGCACAAGAGACATTTTTATTGTTACTTTTTTTTTAATTTAAAAACAATTTTAACATAATTTTTTGTTGCTTCTTTGGGGATTTCCTATCATGCACCCTAATCCTGCTCCCTTTCCTGTCCCTCCATATCCATCCCTCATTCCTAAGCATCCTCCCCCCCAAAAAAATTGAAGTTATTAATTAAAAACAAAGCAAACAATCAAAAAGGCCACTTTTGCTCCCCATCTTTCCTGCCTCTCTAACATCTCTTCATCAGTCTCAGTGGCATTGGGAGCTGTGGTGTGTCACGTGATATATATACCCTTTTGTCCACTCAACTCTACTTGGAAAGGTTCGTGGTGTAAAGTGTTGTTGATCAGGTTCAAGGTCTCTGGCTTCTGGTCCATCAGTGCTGGACCCTCACCAAGACCCTCATCTTGAATATCCTTATGTTGCCCTGAGTCAAGGAGAACCTGTGGCTGTAGTTCCTCAGGGCCAGTCCCTTCACATGCCCCTGAAGGTGACGTGATGGGGTAGATGTTGGGGTGTACCATCTCAAAGTCCTGGATGTAGGTCTGGTGGTAGCTGATTTGATCAATACAGGTTTCTGGGACCACCCACCTCAGGCGAGGGCTCTTCTATGCCCAGGCTATCAGGGCCAGCTCTCCCGTACCTGTGGTGAGGGGTGGGGCCATATCTTCTGAGTGTGGGACCAGCTCTCCTGGCAGGGACCAGTGAAGATCAGGGCCAGCGAAGGGCAGTACCAGCTCAGCATGGCCCTAGAATTTCAACATGCATGCTTCCTATGACCCCTGTGGTAACATGGGCTGTAGACATTGACGCAGACCGCAGCTGCGGTAGGGCCACACCACAGGATACTTTTAAAGGAAACTTACCCAAAGATTTTGACCTGCTGTTACCAGCTTTAGCTATATATCCTCCCCATACACACACACCCCTGCAGGAGAACAACTACATAGTGGCTAGAGGTTTTATTTATTTATTTATTTTATTTAATTTTTATTTTATTTTTAGACTAAGAAATGACTACCATTACTTTTGAGCATGTGCTGATACTACTCACTTATTAATGTGCCCCAAACTCTTCCACATGAAATTTGAGGTGACTCAGTGGGGGCGGGGGCATAAAATAGGAAAACTGTAAGAAAAGACTATCACAACCAAAGAAATGTAATTTGGGTTGTAAAGCCTTCAAGAAGGCAGTCACCACCCTTCAATCTTCCGTGCCTCCTACGATACTCTGAAGTTAAAACACAGGACAGAAATGGCTGCACACACCCAGTAACTGTGTCAGCCAGAGGATATAATGAGTCCAGATTGAATTCTTATCGAGTGTTCCTAAAGCCTCAATCTTCCAGGAGTCTAGGAGCCCAGTGTGTGGGTGGGGCAAACGAGACAGCTGGGGAAGAAAACAAAGCCTATTGCCTGGCGGTGGTGACACACACCTTTAATTTCAACACTCAAGAGGCAGAGGCAGGAGGATCTCTGTGAGTTCGAGGCCAATCTGGTTTACAGATGGAGTTCTAGGATAGCCAGGGCTATACAGAGAAACCCTGTCTTTAAAAACCAAAAGCCAAACAACAACAACAAATAAAGCCTATAAACACCTTGACACGGTCTCATCTGGAAAGCACCCAGCCCGACAGATGTGCCAGTGATCCCTGGATAACACTAGCCTCTGCCCAGCCAACCTGTGAGCAATGTGGCAGATATACGTGTTTCCTACTGGCCATGGCAGGGGCCACTATCCCTATGCAAGAGAAGCAGGCCTCATTGTGCTCAGCTGAGATTGAGGTACATGTATCCAATAGAAGATCAAAGTCATGTCATCCCCGAGAGGTTTTCCTGAGAGATCAAAATGGTACCTGGAGATCTTGAGAGAAAACGGCTTGTTAACAACTCGGAAAACAACACCAAGCTAATCAGTTGCCTCAGAAGAGGGGTGGAGAGCAAAGGTCACCTGAAGACCATTCCATGTGATTAGCTTCTAAGTGGACTAGACCCAAACGCCCTATCTTGAAAACTCAGCTCCCTCATAAATGGCAGAATATAACCCATCCTAGGAGATATTGTGGGGGTCCAGGTATTAGGTGCACACACTAGTTTAGAACAGGTTACAGGGATTGGTGTACAATTCTGTTGAAGAGCCCTAGGCTCTATCCCCAGCACTGCATAAATAAGACACAGTAGTACACAACTATAATCCCAGCACTGGGGAGGAAGAAGTAGGAAGATCAGAAGTTCAAGGTTATCCTCAGCTACTCAGTGCAAAGCAAGCCTGTGCTATATAAGACTCTGCCTCAGAACGAACAAGTTTCACCATGTTGGAGATTCTCCTTCAGAGGTGTTAACATTCATATGACAAAATATTTTCAATTTTTCAGTGGAGACAAACAACGATATGAAGCCTGAGCTCTGCTCTCCCATGTGAGCCTGCTGATACACTGTGTCTGCCCCACTCAATTCTTCCCAAACCAGGCTGCAGGCACTCTCTGCCCAGAGCTAGTTGTCAGTTCTGAGTATTTTTAGAACTGGCTGACTGGCTTCTCTCCTTTTCCTAAAGGGCAGGATGAAGCGTGGCACTAAGAATAGCAGCTCTCCAGTTTAATAAACAAGTCGCTGGTTTTGTGGCCACATGGGCACTCTGGGAGGTCAGTTGGCTGTGCTCACCTGCAGACCCTAAGCTGTCTGTGTAGATGCTGGTTAGGCCAACTTCTCTCCCTACTACCCATGCCTTGCTCCTCAGGAGCCTCTTAGGCACCCAGAGGAAGGGTACAGGGGCTTTCCAAAGAACTATTACCCTTATGTCAACTGGTTTGTATTCTCCTGATTCCCCCACACCCCTGCCCTCACCCAGGATTTATGAACTGCTTTTTCTTCCGTATGTCATTTTCTAAAAACCAATGGCATGGAACTTATCACATGATTTCTAGTTTTTATTCTGATTCCCTGCTGAAATGACAGATAAGTATCTTCATATCACCAGCGCCTAGACCAAAGAGCAACTATTTTGCCAACATGTCCCCACTCCCTCCTCCTATGTATATGGCAGACATGACTAACCAATCATGACTTTCTTTCCTATTGAGCCCAAGTTTGAAATAATGGTTTTCAACACAGCAACTACAACAACTGAAGGTAGTAAAAAGAAAGGAAGAAATAAAGGATGATGAATCCTAATTGCAATCAAACAACATAGTGTCTGAAGCCCTACAGATGCACCATGAAGTATTTTGGGTTGAACTAGTAAAGTTTTGTCAGGTTCTGAAAATAAAAACAGTAAACTAACAAAGAAACGCCAATGCCTACACACTGAAAACTAGGACAGGTATGTAAACAGCCAGTTTGCAGATTCAAATACAGAACCAAAATATCTTCATGGAATCCACCCAAATTAGCTCAGCCGGAATGATGTAACTGCAGTGAGATCAGACGTGCTGCCAAAACCAATTAGGCTGATCAACCACACTGTCAATATGTGTTGGCAGGAAGTTCTGGGCTGAAAGTTTGACACGCATGATCTTGCTAGGATCGTGGGGTTCACAAATAAAAGTATAGGCAAGAACATTAAGATGGTACTAAAAGCATCTCTACATATCTTAAGATGAATTGGCAACAGTATGTTCATGGGAAGACACACAAGAACATGTCACTCATAATGAACCAAGGTTAAATATTGTATTTATTTAGTAAAACAGCTAAAAAAGATATTGGCATGGGTCTTATATTTGGTAGAAACACAAATGCAGGGCTGGGGAGATGGCTCAGTGCCTGCTACACAAGGAAGAGCTGAGTTCAGATCCCCTGGGACCCATGTAAAGGGTCAGACGAAGTGGTGGGTGGACACCTGCATTGTCAGCCCTGGCGAAGCAAAAACAGGAGGATCCCAGGGGGTCACTGGCCAATTCTTGGTACAGTGAAAGATACTGCCTAAAAGAGTAAGGCATAACTATGGAAGACACCCAACCTCTGACCTCAACACACACGTACGCACACATTTTAAAATCATACTATCTCTTTTCTGAAATTTTTAGAACCAAAAGTGTTTAGGGATTTTGGTTTTTGTTTTTGGCATTTGTAATATTTACATACATAATGAGATACTTTGAGAATGGGACTCACGTCCAAACACAATTTATAATTTCAAATGTGAATTATATCACCTTTTATATACACCTTATACATGTAGCCTGTAGGTCATTTTATATATTTTAAATAATTTCACAGAGTTTCGTGGTATGAAATTTTCCACTGAAATTATAAAAATTTTCTTAATGTTGGCACAATTCCGATTCTGGATTTTCAAATGAGGATGTTTGGATTAGATGCAAAATCTAAATTTTAAAAGCTTGTAGCTCTGAGACAAGAGATTTATTCTTTAAGGTACAGAATTCTTTAGCTACAATCAGTCCTTGCCTGTGGCTCCATAGTTTGCTTAGCTAATAGCAATGATTATTTTGCTATGAGTTAACCCCAAATTCACTTTCTACAAATTAGAATCATCTGTAAGTCTTTTTTTAATACTCATGCTATTATGATTAATCTTAGTTGACAGTTTGATTAAATCTAGAATCAACTAAGAGACACATCTCTGGGCTGGTCTGTGAAGGAACTTTCTAGAAAGATTAGTTGCAGAAGACCCTTCCCACAGAAGCACAGACATAAATAGATCTGAGAGGGCAGTAGGGATGCTTTTGCCCACCTATCTTTACTCCTTGCTGATACATGCATCTTCTCTATTGTTTTCTGATGTTGCTGATGCTGCTAGTGATGATGATGATGATGATGATGATGATGATGATGATGATGATGTTGATGATGATGATGATGATGATGACAGTGATGATGATGATGACAACGATGATGATGACGATGACTATGATGAGATGGTGGTGGTGATGATGACGATGATGATGATGACAATGATGAGATGACAGTGATGATGATGGTGACGATGATGATGATAATGATGAGGTCATGGTGAAGATGATGATGACGATGATGATAATAACAATGACGATGACAATGGTGATGATGATGATGATGATAATGATGATGATAATGATGAGGTCATGGTGATGACGATGATGACGATGACGATGATGACAATGATGATTTGATAATGATGATAACAATGATGATGATGATGCCACTGCTGCTGCTTCTATCCTTTACTGTCACTAGAACCCAGCTTTTTTGGCTTTTCCAACATGGATGCCAGCAGCTCTTCAGGAGCCCCAGGGCTCTCTTGCCAAACTGAGATTATTGCAGCATCCAACAACATGGACTGAGCATCCACAAGCTGTTCAGCCTCTCTACTATACAGACAGTCACTGTTAGACTACCCAGATTGTATCCTATTAACCAATTCAATGATTTCCCTCCGTAATACAGTCATTCTGTCATGTAGCCTTCCTAATGCTGTGACCCTTTAACATACTTCCTCATGTTATGGTGGCCCCCAGACCACAAAGTTATTTTGTTGCTACTTCATAACTGTAATTTTGCTACTGGTGTGAATCATAATGGAAATATGAGATATACAGAATATCTGATATGTGACCTCTGTGAAAGGGGCATTTGACCCCAAAGGGGTTGCAACCAACAGCTTGAGAGATGCTGAATAGAAAGCCCCAACTAATACACATGCTTAGCATGCACACGCTCAAATTTAAGTCCATAAACTCAAGACGACATGGATATTGATGCTTTTGACAGATCACCAAATCTGAACACTACATCTCTAACTTGCACCTCAACATCTGTCTTGACAGCACATGTGAGCTGGAATCTCAGCATCAAATTCCCATTGCTCTAAGCTGCACTGTCTAACATTGTACCTCGACCACAGTGGTGTTTGAGCGCATCATGTGAGCACCAGGAAAGTGGCCATTGCCTTTGAAGCACTGAATTGTCTCTATCGTACTGTAGTAAATTTAAACTTAAGTTATAATTTAATTATTAGGAAACTTTTAAGCATGTTTGAAAGAAAAAAAAGACTGAGATATTTGAGTCAATGTTCAGCAGAAAATTTACCCCCAGCAGATGGAATTGAGCTCAGATCTCGCATACCTGGCCACCACTCCACCCCGAACTATAGCACTAGCCTTATTTTTTACATTTTAATTTTGAAGCAGGATATCTTTAAGTTTCCCCAGCTAGCTTTGAAGTCACTCTGTAGTCGGGGTTGGCACTTACAATCCTCCTGCCTCAGCCTCCTAAGGCTTTTGTCACCAGACCCAACTTCAACAGTAAATTTCATTATTTCAAAATACAGATCCAGTATATCTGACAAAAATCCACATCTGAATTGAGATGTGATTTAGATATAGAGCAGAAAATGGATTTCACAGGGATAATAACAAAGAAGTAAACATTTCTTTAATAATTCTTACATTGTGTTCATGTTATAAGAATAATATTTTGACATACTGTGGTCAAATAAAATTATGTTATCAAAATTAATTTCACCTGTTCCTGATTACTGCTTTAAAGGTTGTTGAGCTTAGTGGCACAAACCAATAATCCTAGTATTCCGGAGACTGATGCAGGAGAATCATGAATTTGAGGCCAGTCTCGACTATATAATGAGACTCAGACTTAAAAATAAACAAAGCACTGAAATAACAAATTTCAAAAAGTAAACAACCAGCTTGTAGTTTCAGTTTTACGTTAACTCAGAATGTCTTCGAGCCAGTATGGGCTCACTGAGTTAGACCTTGTATAAATTGAAACAGGATGTTCCATATTAGAAGGGTCAAAACAAGATGTGCCACCTTCCAAAAACCAAGCCTCTGTAGCCACTAAAATTCAGTGTGTACTCAATGTTCCCAACAGCACTGTAAGTTACACACACACACACACACACACATACACACACACACACACACACATATATATATGGAGTTGTATATTGGCTACTTTTCTCGTCTCTCCAACCAAATACCTGACAAGAAGTAATTGAAGAGCAGAAGGATTTATTTTGGCTCAAGGTTTGAAGGGCTCCAGTCTGCTATGAATGGAAAGGCATGGTGGCTGGTAGCTGTGTGGCAACAGAAGTACAGACCAAGACTATTCAAATCCTCTCTCATCTCAGTGGAACACGAAGCATAAGGACACAGTAAGTGGGGCATGGCTACAGACCTCAAGGTCAGCCTGCAGTGATTCATTTACTCCAGTTATATCCCAGCTCCTCAAGCCATACACTGAACTGGGGACCAAGTGTTCAAACACATGGGCCTGTGGGGGACATCCTACATCCAGATCAGGGAAGGCTGTTCTTCATGATTTGATGGTTAATCACAATGGTCAGTTTGGTGAGATTTAGAAGGGTACATCTGTGAGGAATTATCTAGGTGAGGTTAGCCTCTGGGCATGCCCATGAAGGGTTATTTTGATGGCGTTCATTGAGATGGAGAGACCCATACAGTGTGGACAGCACCATTCTCTGGGCTGGAATCCTGAACAGTATTTAAAAAGTGAGCTGAGTGCAGCATTCATCACTCTCTGCTTCTTGACTGAGCTGCCACAAGCTCCTGCTATCAACATCAGGCTTCAGGGCAGCTGGCAGAAGAGAACGTTCCAGACTCAAGCTCCCCCAGCCTAAGGCTGGGCTTAGTCAACACCAGGTTTGAGAGCTCGCTGGATGCCCATGGTCTCTACTTTAGAAGTCTAAGTTCCCTTTTGAGATCCCCAAGGATTTAGAAACTTCTGGGGTTCTTTACGGAAGTAGAATTTGCAAAAAGACAAAGGATGTCCTTTCGGTATGAATAAAGATGCCTCTTCCGCCATATTAACAGACAGGGGAGCTGTACGCAATGTGTGGATGCAAGCAGGAAGCCGTGTGTATGCGTGTGAGGTGTGTTATGTGGCCGCACATTCCTGTGTGTATCCTCGTGGATCATGAACGTCTCAGAGTTTTATGTAGGCAATAAAAATATGTTGCCTTGAGAGCAAGGGGAAAGCTCGTTAATTAACCTTGTACTGGCTAAACGCCGAACTAGGAAGAGTCAATCAAGTCAGTTTCATGAAAGCATCCTGTGTAAAAATAAGTAAGTAAATAAATACAGTCACCAGTATTAGGGATTGCATTATTTTGCTGTACTCTGGTGATCCAGTGAGAAAAGTCGTAAGTTATGGAAAAAGAATAGAAGTGCCGGCAAGGAATTCAGAGCTTAGGCCTAAGAAGGACATTTTAGGCATAAAATTGATTAGCGAATACCAAAAGGGCCCCTTGGAGCAGCAAAGACAGCTGAGAGTCATTTCTCCACATCTATTTCTCTGCAGCTGTTCACTGTATCATGTTTGCAGGATTGCTCCGGTGCCCTCAGTGTCAAGGACAAGAGAAGGCAGCTCAAGCTAAAATCCTGAGAACCAGGGCACCACTGAAGAGTGAGCAGATGGTTGTGTGACTATAGACTGTGGGCTGGGGAGCTGACTCAGTGGGAAAGTCCACGCAGATGAGGACTTGGGTTTAGATCCCAGAACACACCGACACAAGCTAAGTGTGGTGGCTCAATCTTGTCCTAATTGGAGTGGTAGATACAGGCCCACCAGGGACCGAGACAAGGACAGAAGCAGGTAGCTAGTCTTTAAAAGCAGGTAGCTAGTATTCCTGGGGAATGTCACCTAAGGTTGTCTGGGACCTACGCACACACGCACTTTAAAATAAATAGCAGACTATACCAACAATACTTAAATTTATCCAACAATATTTTCCACATAAGCCAACAGGAAATAAGAAAGTGGCTGTATTAGTTTTCTGTTGCTACAATAGCAAATTATCACAAATTTCATGGGTTCAAAACCCATATTACTCTCATTCTATGGAAGTTAGACACAGATGGACTGTATGTCTTCTGGGGACTCCAAAAGAGAATGCATGTCATCCCCTTCTCTGTCTTTTAGAAGTGGCCTGCTATTAGGTTTGAAAATGAAGTGTCCCCCAGAGGTTCAGGCATGGTGGACTTGGGTACCAGCTGATGGACTAGGGAAAGTGGTTGGACCCTGGGGGCTCCCATCAGATCAATGGATTCATCCCTTGATGTATTCGTAAATGATTGCATTATTAGGAGGTGGCAAAAGCAGGATGTGGGAACTAGCTGAAGGTCACTGGGAGCATCCTCTAGAAACATGAGCCTTGTCCCTTGTCCCTTCCTTCTCCATGTTCTTGACCACCATGATTTAAGCAACATTTGCCACTGCCATGATATTCTGCCCAGCCAACTGTGGAGTGAAGCCTCTAAACTGTGAGAGCAGGAACCTCTCCATCTCTTAGACTGTATTTATTACAGTAACAGAAAACAGTGGTACCCACATTCCTGGCTTGTCTCTGCTTCCTCCATCCCCAAAGATAGCAGCAGACTATCTTCCAGCATCTCTCATTTCTTTCTCTCTCTTCCACTGTTATTTCCACACTCTTTTCCTTACAAGAATCTTTACAGCAATGCTGGGGTCACTGTAATAATCTAGAATAATCTCTCTGGTCTATGATTCTTGTATGATGACATATGAAAACTCTCTGCTATGATGAAGGAAGAATCATATTCACAGGTTACAGAGATGTGGACATTTTCCTGTGGGGAGCAGGGGACATTATTCAGCTTGCCATTCGATAGTGACTATCATTTTGGGCTCTGCCAGTGAGAAAATGATGTATTTTAGAAAGAAGTATTGTCTACTCCTTACTGCATGGAGTCTGTGTAGGAACTTGCCATTATTTTGTTTGTTTCTGCTTTTTACTCTTTCTCTTTGTTCTTTGGGGACCACCACCTGGTTCCCAAATAAATACACACGGAGACTTAGAGACTTACTATTACTTATAAATGCCTGGCTTTAGCTTGGCTTGTTACCTTCCAGCTTTTCTTAAATTATCCCATCTATCTTTTGCCTCTGGGCTTTTATCGTTCTCTATCCTTTATACTTTCCTTTACTTCTTACTTCATGGTTGCCTGTGTGGCTGAATGATTGGCCCCTGATGTTCTCTTCTTCTCCTTTTCTTGCTCCTTGATCTTCTCCTCCCAGATTTCTCCTCCGATTTGTTCCTTCTTCCTTCCAGCCCCACCTACCCTTTCTCCTGCCTTGCCATGGACTGTTCAGCTCTTTATTAGACCAATCAAGTATTTTAGACAGGCAAAGTAACACAGCTTCACAGAGTTAAGCAAATGCAGCATAAATGTTAAGAGTAGGAAAAATAGTCTTGCCAAATGGAGAAGCTCCCTAACTGCTTATCCACTACCAAATAGTCAGCCCTGAAATCACACACATGCAAACCACACTGAACAGACTCAAGCAGGTTCTACTGTATATTCATGCACACACACACACACACACATATGGAAAAATAGCAATGAAAGGAAACCAAGGTCATGAATTTGAGACAGAGCAAAGGGGTGTGACATGGGAGGGGTTGAAGGGTGGAAAGAGAAGAGGAAAGGATGTAGTTCTATTTTAATTTAAAAATGAAATAAGAAGGCATATTGGGAAACGTAATTTTAAACAAATCCTAGGCAATCATGCCCAAGGTATACACGTGGGAACACAGCTAAGGAAGAACTACTCACTGATAGGTCAACAGCACACTTATAAAACAGAGCATTTAATTGAGAGTTTGCCTATAGTTTCAGAAGGTAGTCCACCATGGCAGGAGCATGAGGGCAGGCAGGCAGGACCTGGCACTGAAGCAATAGTTGAGAGCTTACATGCTGATTCATGGACAGGAGAGGTGGGATGGGGGGAAAAGGGACTGGGGCCTGAGATGAGTTTTTGAAATCTCAAAGCTCATCAGTTGTAACACACCTCCCCCAAGAGGTCCACACCTCCTAATCCTTCCTAAACAGTCCACCAACTGGGAACCAACTATTCAAACATATAAGCCCATAGGGACCCATTCTATATCAGCAAAAACACTTGGAAATTTTAAAATAAGAGAAAACTCAATTTAATTGGCATCACCAAGTAGCAGAGGCTTCAGGCTTGGCTGGCCCCAGACACTCAAATGACTCACCAAGGATTGATCTTGCTTCATTTCTTGGCTCCCTCTTTATCTGGCTCTGCTGTCACTTAGATCTGAAATGTCCCCCACAGGTCCAGATGTTAGAGGTTTGGCCATCATGCTGCTCCTCTTGGGAGATGGTGGGAACTTTGAGATATAGACTTACTGAAGATTTTCAATCATTGAGGGTATGCCCTGGAAGGGAATAGTGGGACCTCCAGCTCCTTCCTTTACTCTCTTTAATTTTTTTAATTTTTTTGGTCATGGGGCAAACAGTCTCTCTCTCTCTCTCTCTCTCTCTCTCTCTCTCTCTCTCTCTCTCTCTCTCTCTCTCTGCCATATGCCAACACATGGGGTTAATCAATCATGAACCGGAGCCTTCTAAAACTGTAAGATTGAAAGCCAAGCATCTGTTACAGTCATGGAAGGCTATCTCATGGTCAGAAGGGCAATACCAGGTTCCTGCCCTCACAGCCCCAAGCCCAATGGAGAGGATAGCACCTGTTTAGAAGTTTCTCAACCAAAATCCCCAAGAAAATCTCCATTTGTACTTACATGACTAACAAGTTCATTAGCCATTCTTGTAATGTTGTCTGTAGCAAAGACAATGCCACATTCTGGCCATTCTGATTCTACTAGTTTCTACATAGAGAGAAAAAGTGAAGTTGGACTTTAAAAACTACCTCACTCTAAGCCAAGAATTGTTTTTCATCTATGTGGGAATTGACGTCATCTGGTCTTCAACTCAAATGCCAGCTTCTCCGGTTGATATAACAAACAAGGTTCCTCAACCATAGAACAAGAGACGGAAATGAACTCTTAGGGAAAAAGCTCAGGTTGTTGGTCCTCACCACAGGCAAAAGGAGCAGCTTCAAGACCCCAAACTCAATGAATGTTTTTTGGATCCAAGTATTCCCATGTTGGAGACAAGTTTTCTCAAAGTTCCTAAAATGATAAAGGCAACCCCTCCTCCTCCAGAATGGAGTCTGCCTATGTTGCACATGTGCATATGAAGCCAGAGGTCAACATCTGGTATCTCCTTCAATGGCTCCCCACCGTGTGTTTAGAGATAGGGTCTCTCACTGAACCAGGAGTCCAATGATTCAACTAAACCAGCTGCCCAGAAACTCCAGAGTTCTCCTGTCTCTGGTTTTCCAGTGCTGGGACTACAAGCAATCATGGGTACAGTTTTTATGTAGGTGCTGGGGATCCAAACTCAGATCTTCACGCTTGCACAAGCACTTTACCAACCAAACTGTCTCCTCAGTCCCCAGTCTGGTCTTCCAACTAAGCCCACGTTGTCTTTCTGCCTCATCCAGTCAACCAAGTGATGGGACAAACAAGCACTACCTTGCTAATTCATCTTGAAACTAGTCTGAACCTCTTCCATTTTCTTATTCTGCTTTGGTTTTGTTTGTTGATTTTTTTAAGATTACTCTTCTCTGGCTGATTACATTTGGGAAATTTTTAATCCAATATAGTCAGGAAATTCTAACTACAGAACATTCCAGAGGCTTTAGTATGTATGTTGAGGCTATCCAAAGGAAAACAGCATACAGAATTTCCCAAACCTGTGTGATCAGGAATCTTCTATGTAATCTTCTGGGACCAGGACTCCTAGGAATAATCTTGGAGCCCAGCTTCTCGAGGGCAGCCAGCACATCTTCAGACCTTACTGCACGCTGACCCTCATTCTAACTGAGATCACAAAGCGGTGCAAGGTTACTGAGGAAGGCTGATGTGGTCCCTCCATCACCTCTCTGGAATGTTTAGAAATGAGTAGAATAACACAGATCTCAAAACCCATCAAATCCCTGGCTTCTCTAAAGAAATCCTTTCTCTCTCCAACCTGCTATGTGGTTGTTGGAATCAAATTGCAAAAAGCAGCCCAGGTCAGGAAGAGACCACCAGTGGACTACACACACGGAGAGAACCTCTGGCCACGGCAGGAGCTCTCATTCACCTCTGGCAAACCTCTGCTTGCAGCTGCAGAAGATCAAGTCAGGCTCACATCTGTTCCCCAGACACCCGACACTCCACCCCAGTGTCCCAGTCAACAAAGCCTGGCCAGGTTTTCACAGTTAATTCCTGCAGGGCCCCCAGTTCATCTCCTCCCTGCTTGCTCCTATGAATTCTCTGAGATCAAAGCGTAAGGCTTGTTTGCTCAGCATTCAGCAGAACACCTTAAATTCTCAGTCTGCGAGGGGGGCTGAAGCAAGGTCAAAGCACTCTATTGTTGGGAAGCCTGAACCCAGCAAGACACTACCAAAGTGTTACCAGACCTGTCACCGTCATCTCTCTGTGCTGCAGGGTCCTGTGAAGTGAGAGACCCCCACTCCCCACCCCAAGTCAAATACAAGAATCTGATGGGAAGTCAGCCAGGAATCTCCTAGGAGGTCACTCCGAGTTGATTTGGGCAATATACTGATTGCAAGCTGGAAACTGGGGGGCTTCGGCCACCACCCAAAGGGTTAGCCTTCAAATTAAAATGTGGCCTTAATTGTCTGTTCTGGGCCGCCCTTCTCATCTGGGTTTTTCGTCCTCCCCTTGGCCTTAGATCACATTTTTTTTCCTTTGTACTTAAAAGGTCACATAGACTAAAAAATTTCAGGAAAAAAATTAGAACAAAACCTTGCATAGGACTCTTACATAAAACAGATAAAGTTGGGGTCCTTGGGGAAGGTAGAAGTGACCCAAGAAAGGGTTTCCTCTGACTCAGTCCTCCACTCCACCTCTGTGTGTCCAACTTTAGAAACTCTGGTCATATTCTGCCACTGGGCGCTGATGACACAGAGAAAGAAAGGGAGCTACCTTGCTTCCCATGGTGCAACAGGACAAACCACCCCAAACCCAGAGTGCTTGCTCCTCGGTAATGTGTACTCACTCCAAGCAGCTGATGACGTCAGTTGCCCCTGCCTGATGCCCTGGATCTCAGGTCTCCATCAAAGCCCTGCCTTGGTTGTTCTCACCAGCACACTGCAAAGTGGCCCAACCTGCTCTGAGAATGTTCTGGTTGTTTGCGAAGCATCCCGGCCAAGGAAGCACCTGGATTCCCCTTTAACCCTGACAGCTCTCGTCCCAACCTCTATCCAATGCACCCCAGGCACTCCAGTTGCTAGATCCTGTTCCTTGAACTTGGCTAGTCATTAGAATCACCTGGACGCACATTAAAAAATATAGACTCCTGGACCCAGCACTAGACTCAGTGAATCAGAATTTCCGAGGGGAGGTCCAAGACCTGTGATTTAGAAAGTGCCCCCAGATCCTTTTGACGAGGGACCAGCTTTGGAAAGGCTTGCAGTAAGTGAGTTGTGTTTTAGGACTATCTCCCAACCAAGGCAAAAGGGATCTTAAGTTATCAACATTGTCGGGGTAGAAATATGATTCTCTAGACACCCGTTTGAAGTTACAAAATGAACCATCTCCACAAGACCATTCTTTCAGATCTTATAAAGAAATAGTCTCAAGTATGAGCAAAACCAGTACCTCCATGAGGCTGCTCTCTGCTGTGGTAAGAACAGAAAGTTCACTCATGACAGTACTAAGCCAATATATTTCAGTGTGTTCGGGAAATATCGTACATTAACCTACAAATGCTTTAAGCTAGGAACACAAATATGTCCACAATAAAAGAAACAAGCTCAGTATGTTACAAGAGAGAATGGATGTTTCCAGTCTGTTCTTTCAAATACTGTAAAAATGGGAAGGATTAACAAGAAAATGCACTGTGATCTCTAGGACAGAGGAGGGATTAGTGCTAGTATTTGTCTTTTTATATGTCTTTTAATTTTACAGTGTTTCTGCAGACAGCATAAATTTTAGAACCAATGGAGGGAAAAAAATAAAATTTGTAACTGTCTTTGGGAGGAGCAAAATAGTAAATGGTAGGACCTGTGACTATTCATTTATTATTTATTTATTTGTGTTTAATAATAATTTATTTAACTTTATTTTGTGTACCTTAGTATAAACATGACAGATTCTCTGCAACTGGAGTTACAGACAGTTGTGAGCTGCCATGTGAGTGCTGAGAACTGAACCCAGGTCCTCTGGAAGGACAGCCAATGCTCTTAACTGCTGAACCAGCTCTCCAGCCCCAGGATTTATGACTTTTTAAATACAGTATTTTGAGAATTGTATATTAAACCCCCCTCCTACTCCCAACTTCTTCCCAATTCATTTCTCACCCCCTACTCCCACCCACAGTAGGCTGAGCAGTCCTCCATTGTTAAGCAAATGGCCTTCAAGTTTTTCTGCTTACAGTCTTGTCTTCTGGAGTCATTCTCTAAAACAAGGCTCCTTTTTCTCAAATAACTCTAGCCTGTGTCAAGTTGTCATAAAACTAGCCAGCACAAACCAGGCTTGGAGGTGTACACCTTTAATGCCAGACTCAGGAGGCAGAAGCAGGCAAATCTCTAAGGTCATGGCCAGCCTGGTCTACAAAGTGAATTCAAGAAGTCAAAGCTATACAGAGAAAGCCTGTCCTGGAAAACCAAAAGCAAAACAACACAACAACAAAAAGCTAGCCAGCACAACTGACCCTTTGTCAACTCGACACACAAACATACCACTGCTAAGCCACCACAATCATTTCTTTCTTGTTCATCTTTTAGATCACACGTTACAATACAAACCTTCCAAATTTTAAGCCCCACAGTCTTAAAAGATGCCAACACTTTAAAATTCAGTCTCTTTAAAACATCCAGTTTCTCTTAAAATCCAAAGTCTTTGTCAAATTCAAAGTTTGGGCAATTTTGACTTTTATAAAAGTTCAAAGACCCTTAACTGTGGGCTCCTACAAAATAAAAAAAAAGTAAGTTAAATACCTTCTTACTTCAAGAGATAAGAGCCAGGGCACATTTACAATCTGAAGGAAGTAAAACCAAACTCCAATTGTGTAAATAACTCAGTGTCTAATGTCTGGGATTGACTTTTCTGTATTCTTCCAAAGGTCCTGGGTCCAACCTCCAGCTCCACCTCCTGCTCCTCCCCATACAGCACACACAACTTGTCACCCAAGCCCAGGCCAACTCAACTGTTCTTGATGGACATCTCATGGGACTGGCATCTCCAAAATGCACTGGTTCACCAATAGTCTTTCCTGACTCTCTGTGTGGTACCAAGCCTCAACTTCTCTCCCCTTCAACCTTGAACCCGGCTTTAAACACTTAATGGTTTTTCTAGCCCATGGTTCCAAAGTCCTTCCATAACCCTCCCTCCCCAGAACAACACGGTCGGGACTATCACAGCAATGCTGCGCTATCTTGACACCACTTTCGGTCTTAGTTGTCACTCTGTTGCTGTGAAGAGACACCATGACCAAGGCAGCTCTAACAAAAGGAAGCATTTAATTGGGGGTTTGTTTACAGTTTCAGAGGGTTAGTTCATGATCATCATGGAAGGAAGTAGCAGACAGGCATAATGCTGGAGCTTTATATTCTGATCCACACACAGGGTGGGGTACCAAGGGTGGCACTTTGAAACCTCAAAGCCCCCCCCCCCCCCGTGACACACCTTCTCTAACAAGGCCACACCTAATCCTTCCCAATCAGTTCCATTAACTGGACACCAAACATTCAAACATATGGGTCTATGGAAGCCATTCTCACTCAAACCAGCACACCCCTCTAACTTCATGATCCCCAAGGCTTGGAGTGAGGGGTTCAGCATAGGTGTCCCTTTTGTGGCTGAATATCCCTCAGTTGTAAGTTTCTATGAACCTCAGTCCACTACACAGTGAAACATCTCTGATGAGGTCTGAGAACTGTACCAACCTATGGGTATAGAGACAGATTTAGAGGGCAGATTGATACTATGTCCATTTAGCAGAATAAAAGTGATATTAATTCACTCCTGGGACCTTGTAAGCATCACAAACATGGGCTCTTGGCCAGATTTACAGTAATGTGCATGTGCTTGTTTCTTCCCAGAGTGGACCTTAAATCCACTTGGAAAGCGTTGATTGTTACCCCCATTGATGTTTACATCACTATTGCAACCATGGGCAAATCTTGCAATACCAATCCTTACTACAGCTTGCAGTGTTCACCATTGGGTAAAACTAATGATGACAACCTCCCTCAGCAGCCTGCATAGCACCTTCCAATACTATGAGAGCTAGCCACCATGGAGCAAGCTTCCTGGTCAGTACTAATTTGTTTTCCCCATTGTGACCAAAGTGTATGTTGTCTTCAGCAATGGGGTCTTGCCATCCAATGCTGGTATACAACAAGAGCAATGTCATTAGTCTGGGATGATTTGGGGGTCTCAGACACCTCTGAACCACAACTCAAGGGCAGATAAACCACATCTCGCACTGGAAGTTTTATTTGACAACCCAAGTCTTCTGAGAGGAGCATTACCCCCTGTTTAGGCCATTCCATTTAAATGCTTTACATATGCATACATATGTAAACAGTAGATTCCAAAATGGCCTTTTCAAATATTCTTAGTGTTAGTCATCCCTCTCCCAACTCCCTTCTGTGCTCCCCCACCCCATCCTTCTCCCACGTGATCTTCCCTCCCCATGAAAACTAGAGAGGTCCTGAGTGTAGCAGTGAATGTCTACAATCCCAGCTCTGAGATGGCTGAGGCAGACCAGATTGGGCTACAAATGCATACCTCCCCTCTTCTCGCTCTCTCTCTCTCTCTCAAAAAAAAAAGACAAAATGATAAAGAAGAATTTTATTCTTTTACTGTTGTTGTAAAAATTCAAATACCTCCCTTGGAAATAAAAAGGACAAGTTGTGATTACACTCCTGGTGTATAGAAAAGAAACAGCAACATGTATTATATATGTGCACGAAATGTCATAATGGAGCTCATTATTCGTGCACTTAATTTGCCAATAAAAACATGCTCTTGGGGGGCAGCAAGGGGATGAGATTCCCCCCATATATTAAGGAGAGCCAAGACTGTGAAGGATATGAATTTTTTAAATCTCTTATTATGCATTGAAAGGAGACAGACTTTAAATATGAAAGAGAAATTAGGGTATGTGAAGAATCTATCCAGGAAGTCCAAAAGAAACTGGCTGTGTTCCTCCAAAGCCTCAGTCCCAGAGATCTGTCTCTCTTAATTTGTCCTATCTTGTATTTCTCTGGACAATCCAACTATGAAATCTCGCTCAATAAAAATAGCATTTCCCCAAGCTTTAACCCTAAGCAGTCAGCAGCGACTGTTGAACACTGAAGCTGCCGGAGGCAAGGATGGCACTGAAGACTATGATGACCAGGATGCTTTAGAAATGCCCACCATCTTCCAGGGACTGTTGAAGCCCAGATGGATGGACAGGGCTGTGCTCAAGCCCAGGCCAAAACACATGCCCAGGAAAGACCTGAGAAGATTCTCAGCTCTCACATCTTGCTGATCCTGGCATTGTAGAAGCAGTTGGAAAAGGCTAGGGAACAATGTACACTATCTACCTGAAGACTGAAGCATGTTCCGTCCTGCTCTAAAAGGAAGAACAGTCCTTTAGGTGAAAACAAAAGAGCATGAGGGAGGAATTCAGATTTATACGAAAATAAAAAACAGACTTAAAAAGACAACTACATAAGGGCAAAGACAGTATACGTGTTTCTATTACTTTTAGGGGGTGGAGAGATGGCTCAGTGGTTAAGATCCCTCGCTGCCCTTCCAGAGATCCAGGCTGGGTTTCCAGCACCCACATACATAGCAGCTCACAACTACCTGTTACTCCAGTTCCACAGGTTCCAGTGTTCTCTTCTGGTCTCTTCAGACAACACACACACACACATGACACACAGGCACACATGCAGACAAAATACCCATACTCATAAAACTAAAATAAGTTTAATCTAATTGAAAACACAACTGAATAAAGATGTAATTGCAAACATTTTTGTAAACTGTGAATGCACAAAAAAACAAAGCAAACAAACCAATAGAAAAACAAAAAACATGAAATCATGAAAGTATCTAAAGGATTGCTGAGATGGCTCAGCAGGTTAAGGCATTTGTCACCAAGCCTAACCATCTGAATTTGATGCCCAGAAGCCACAGGGTGGAATGAGTACAGACTTCCAAAACTTATCCTCTGATTCCACATGCACACAGTAGTATGTACTCCCCCAACATACACATTGAATAAATATATGTAAAAAAATTAAAAGTATATGAAAAGCTTAGGTGTCTGCAGGCTGCCATAAGAAAATGCCACAGACTGAGTGGCTTAAACAGACGAATAAATTTAGCGCAGTTCCAGGTTCTGGCAAGATCAAGATGAAGATGCAGGCTGATTTGGTATCTAGCGAGGACACTCCTCTGTGCTTGGAAAGGGCCGCCTTGTTGCTATCTCTCTACAGGGTCCCTTTCTCCAATAAAGACATTAGCTCTATCCGATTACATCCCTACAGAGGTGGCCTTACTTGATCTTCCTCGAATTCTCGCAAGCTCGGTCTATGAATCCAGTCCCATTAGGATCAGGGAGGAGAGGCACATAAACAGTCAGGCCATAGCAAAAAGTTTATAGGCTATAAAAACTATTTTTACAATCCTACTGTAAATGTGATTAAATGTTGTTAATAACTGTAGGCACTATGCTCTCCAGAGCGTGGTCATCTCATGGCTGCAGGGTGAAGCCTCCGAGCCACCGTTCCCTGTGTCTTCTACCCTGGGCTCTGTGACTCTAACTGCTTTGGGCTCCACTTGGGAAGATGAAATCATATTTGCCCTTCTGAATGGCTTGTTTCTCTTTGTGTGATTTCCTCCAGAACTACTCTGCTAAGATCTTAATCATCACCACACACTCTCTCTCTCTCTCTCTCTCTCTCTCTCTCTCTCTCTCTCTGTCTCTCTGTCTCTCTGTCTCTCTGTCTCTCTCTAAAGGGCAACTACATAATGCAAAGATTGTTAATTAGGGTCATAAGAATAGTCCTCTCCCAGTGTGTACATCAAAATATCACACTGTTCACATTTAAGACATGATTTCATACTTTTTTATTTGACCTCAATAAAGACAGATGAAGCTGGATTAATTATAAATGTGTATACGGATGGGAACAAAGTGCATAAAGTTCTTGGCAATAACAGCATAAAGAAAGAGAAGAAAGATCTTGCAGAATATAATTTTAATAGTCTCGCTTGGTCTTTAATGCTGATTTTAATTTTTTTTAGAGTTATTGTGTACATGTGGGGCAGGAGGTTGAGGTCAGAGGACAGCTTGGCGTAGTTGGTTCTTCTATTGTATGGGTCTTAGCTTGGTTCTCTATGCTGTGACAAAACACTACCACCAACAGCAACTCATTTCACCTTACAGCCTGTAAGTACATCATCAAAGGAAGTCAGGGCAGGAACCTAGAAGCAGGAACAGAAGCCGAGGCCATGGAGGAGGGCTGCTTACTGGTTTGTTCCTCATGGCTTACTCGGCCTGCTTTCTTACAGCACCCAGAATCACCAGCCCAGGATGGCACCACTCACAATGGGCTGAGTCCTCCCATATAAACTATTACCATCATTAGTAACAACAATAATAGTAACAATAATAATAATAATAATAATAATAATAATAATAACGCAACACAGGTCAATCTAATGAAGGCATTTTCTCAGTTAAGGTTACCAGTTAAGGTTATCCAGTTGACTTTGGCTTGTGCCAAGCTGATCCGAAATTAGCCAGCACATGGGTATTGAACTCGGGTTGTCAGGAAAGGAAGCAAACATCTTTACTTGCTGAGCCATCTTGAGAACCCCTGAAGTTAAGTTTTAGAAACTACGATGATAAACCCAGAGTAGCTACAACTACTCCAAAATGCATAGTAGAAGATTTCAGCTAGAATACTAGGGTATATCAGTTTCATATACCAAAAGAAATGACCACAGAATATGGTCATATAAATATGAATAAATAGAAGTAGAAAGTAAACATATGAAAAAAAATGACTTACCACATTACTGCATTGGAAAGTGATATTTTAAATGGCAGGGTAGTTTGAATTCATCCAACTAACAAACATTAAGAACTGCTGCTGAAAGATGAAGACACAAGCACCATGCATCCTGGATGTCGGGGAAACCTGACAGAGGCTGTGAGGAAGGTTTTGTCTACGTGCTCTTCGAGCCAAGTCCACTTGCAGGGAGAAAAGCACAAATGGGTTCCTAAAGTCAGTGTGACAAAGTGACCCAGAACAAGACATGTATCTGAATGCAGGGGGTGAGGCACTGCCTTCCAAAAACTCAGATCTGCTAATACAGTTGATTAAATGATAAATACACAGGTCGTTTATACATTCTATACGAGTCCATGAAGAACAGTGTTTTCTTTTTTTTTTTTTTTCTTGTCATAGCAGCTGATGGAAGAATCTTTGTGGAAAAAGGCCGACTCCACTAAGAAAACGGGAAGATGCTCTCACCAAACCTTCTAATAATAGGCTCCGAGCTTCTAAGATGCACATGTGGGGAGGAGCCAACAGGACTCCACACAGAAGAAGGAGGTGGCTTGGAAGATGGTTCAGCAGATAGGGCACACACATGGTGGAAGAAGAGAGGCAACTCCTCAAAACTTTCCCCTGACCTCTACATGTGCACCATGACACACATACCCAAACACACATCACACGCACATACACAATGATAATAAATCACATGTCACATGCACACACACACATGTCACATGTACGCACACACATAAGTCACATATCACATGTACGCACACACAATGATAATAAATCACACATTACATGCACACACAGTGATAAGTCACACATTACATACACACACAATGATAAGTCACACATCACATGCAAACACACAATGATAAGTCACATGTGACATGCACACTCACACAATAATAATAAGTCATACATCACATATGCACACACAATGATAAGTCACATATCACATGTACATTAAGAGAAGGAGAGGATTAAGGGGGTTACAGCCTTTGTGGTTTGTCCTGCTTTATGTATTTTTTAACTTTTCAAATTTTGAAGGTGTATGGTGTATGTGTGTACATTCATGTATGTGAACATGGGTGTACATGTGCCATGGCCTATGTATAAGGACAACAGCCCCAGGTGTTGGTCTTCAGTTCCTTTAAGGCAAATTCTTTTGTTGACCCCTATGCATACACCAGACTGCTGTGGGACAATGGTCTGTACCCTGTCAGTTGTATTTTAATAAAACGCTGATTGGCCAGTAGCCAGGCAGGAAGTAGAGGCAGGGCAACGAGAATTCTGGGAAGAGGAAAGAGCAGTCTACAGTAATGACCCAGATGCAGAGGAAGCAGGATGTGACTTCCTCACCAAAACAGATACTAAGCCATGTGGCTAACATAGACAAGAATAATGGGCTAATTTAAGATGTAAGAATTAGTTAATAAGAAGCCTGTCTCGAAAAAACCAAAAAAAAAAAAAAAAAAAAAAAAAGAAGCCTGAGCTAATGGGCCAGTCAGTTTATGATTAATGTAGGCATCTGTGTATTTCTTTGGAACTGATTGGCTGCAGGGACCGGGTGGGACAGAAAACTCAGTCAACACCAAGCTTGCTGATGCTGAGGCTGATGGGAATTCTCTTATATTTACCTCAGCACAAACACGCTGCGATCATCAGCCTACACTACATCGGACTTTTACATGGATTTGAGGATCTGACCTTGGGTCTGCATGCTTGCACAGCAAGTGCGTTATCTACTTAGCCATCTCACCAACTCAACATGTCCTTCTTCTAGGACCCTTGCCCCCACAAACGCGCACACACACACACCACTGGTAACATTACTTAATTCATCTGAAAGTGGGCCGCACATATTTAATCCCCGGCCCATCAATCCTGGAAGAAGAGAGCACACGGAGGGTTAGCACCACATGGACTATTGCCACAGCACCTGCTGCGAGCCAGGTGGGCTCTGAGTACTTCTGCCTGATTGCCTCCTTTCTCCATCACGCTAATTTCATAAGACAGGGACGCCTGCTGCCTCCATCTCGCAGGCTGGTCAATGGAGGCAGAGGTGGATACGAACTTAGCCAAAACGTGCGCAGAACCAGAGCTTAAACCCCTTCACCTCAGCTCCGAAGTCTGTCTCTTCCTCGCGCTACCCATCAACCAATCTCTTCTGGAAATGAAGTAGGAGAAAGTTCCCAGCACTTCTACAAGGCCACTGAAACTGAGCCAGCACTGCCGGGCTCTCCCTGAGTCTCCCCACCTATGCCTCTGACTCTTTATTGGAAGTCTCACCCTCTACTTACTGCCAGCTATTCCTTCCTGGCGGGCAGACCTGCATCTTTCATCTGTAGAAAAGCTTGCCTACATCCTAAAACTGACATGTTTAGACACCATGTGGCAGAGCTGTCCTGGGATAAAGAGGTCTTCAGACAGCCAGAGCCACATTTCTCTGGAGCTGGTAATCCTAGGTTAGTTCTCTCGTGCCTGTGACCCTCTAGACATCGCTAGCTGCTCTGTGGAGTCCCCATTCCACAATGCAGCAACCACCCAGAATTCTGATGCATACCCCTTCATTCTTCAAGGCAGCGCCAGTGTACAATGCTGACATCTTTCTAGCAAGGCAGTTCCCAAAATATTAAAGCCAATATAACTGTGACTTATTGTAGTAATAGATTTTGGGGGGGTGGATAAATTTGTAAGTCAAAGGTAATTTTTTTGCTAGCCCAAGTTCTATTTTTAACATTTTGCTAATATATATATATATATATATGCACAGAGATTAATATGGAAAACATCTAAACATTTTAATTAGTGCAATTAAGTTAATTAAAGAAGAACTGTAATAGAAAAAGTTGGAAATTCCTTTAAACAAAAAGGATAGAAAAATCATCCAAATTTTCTACCAAAGTGTAGAAAATGTACAAAAATAAACTACCTTAATGTTTTAATATGCACCCCAGACATACTTCTATACATATGCATTTATGCAAAAACGAGATTATATGTGCCGCTTCTAACCTCTGTCATCTAACCGTGCTATAAAGAACACTGCCAATTTTCCAAGTTTATCATTGCCCAAATGCTCATCATTGGGACTGTCTTAGGGTTTTTATTGCTGTGAAGAGACACCATGACCATGGCAACTCTTATTAAGAAAAAATTTAATTGGGGTGGCTTGCTTATACTTTCAGAGGTTCAGCCCATTATCGTCATGGTGGGGAGCATGGCACCACACGGTACTGGAGAGGTAGCTGAAAGTCTTACATCTCGCAGGCAACAGGAAATCGACTGAGACACGGGGTGGTATCCTGAGCATAGGAAACCTCAAATCCACCCCCACAATGCCACAGGTCCTCCAGCAAAGCCAAAGCCACACCTCCTCACAGTGTCACTCCCTGTGAGATAATGGGGGTCAATTACATTCAAACTACCACAGTCACTTTCTGAATTCTACGACCTGGAGGTATTCCAGAAGATAGATACATCTGGTTTATTTTACCTGTCTCCTATTTTTAAGTATTGTATTGATTGCTTTTGACCAATTATTTAGTTGTCTCAGCTGTTGTTTAAGGTCCTCGTCTAAAAGAATAGAATTGAAGAAACACTGTTCCTGCAGTGATCCGAAGTCACATGGAATCCTTTCTCACCCTGAGTTTCATCCTCTGTTTAGGCTTCGGTTGATAAACCCTTCTCGCCTGTCACCAAACCCTCTGACCCATCCAAACCATCCCCTTTCTTGATCTTTCCCTCCCTCGCCAGCTGCTGGCCTCCAGCTTCCGCGAAGCGACTTCTTTGCATTTCCTGAGCCCACTTCTGCTGTCTCCTCTGGTGCTTTCATCCTCTTGCCCTCTGTCCTGTTGACTCAAGCGTCGTTTGAAGCCTACTGTACAACAGACACGTGTGAGGTCCCGTGGGGATCAAAGGGTGTCTGTGGCCCGTCCTGAGTGCTAAAGACATTCACGGTCTAATTGGAAATGCAAGATACGTATAAGCAACAGTCCTGGTAAATTGGCTGTCTGAGGGGAAAAAAAAAAACCTCTTGATGCACAGGCTTGCCAATTTCCATGCTATAACATATCCCCGCCATGGCCAAGCCCCAATATGATGTCATCAAGCTAAGGAAGAGTTGGAAAGTGCTGTGCACAGATTAGCTCCAAGACACAACTGAATGGGTGAGAGAAGCTAAGATGCAGGCATACACGTGTTGATGTGTGTGTACACACATACATATGCATGTGTAGTATGTATATATGTACACGTGCATGTACATAAATATGTTCCCTAACTTCTCAGACACTGTCACATATATACATATAAATAGCCAGAAAAAAATAAGCAAAGTAGATATTTAGGAGCACACAGTCCAGTCATGCCAACATCATTTTCAGCATCAGCCACATAAATTGAGCACGTAGAATTCACCCAGTGCTGTGTTCACTGTTAAAAATATGATCTCTCTAAAATATACTCCTGTGATGTGGGATGGTTAATGCCATCCATTTTGCATCACCTTTGCAAAACTGGAATCCAGAAGACACAGGTCATTTGCCCCTGGACATTCAATATAGTGAGTAATGACGTTATCATTATATTAAGGTCCCTCTGGTTCTTGAGCCCAGGCTTTGGTAGCTTTGGTGGCTGCCCTCTTCTGCTGCTTCCTGCTAAGGGTCTAGACAGATCCCCATGGCTTGTGCTGCAGATTCCAAAGACAGAACAGCCATGAGACAAAAGACGCAGCTTGAGCTGCTTGGAGTCACATGATCAAGTTGCTTCTGCATAGTGACATCTCTCTTCTGTGAGACACTGTAAGGGCTGTCTGCTAGCACCCAAAATTGCCCTTCAAGACGCTACACAATTCTCTATTTTCTCCTCGTTCTTACCAAAAGTCTCCCTTGAGGTTTTCTTTCATTCTGTTTATTTTTAACCATAGGTTATGTGTTCTGTTTATTTTTAACCATAGGTTATGTATGCCGTTTGTTTATAATTTGACTTCTTTTTCAAATTACTGTCATTTTATTAATTATCATGGATGATCATTCCTTATAGAAACTGGGAGACAGAGAATTTACCTAACCAGAAAGGGGACGTATATGCAAAGAAAGCAGGTGGAAATCTCAGGGACAGGTGGGTTCCCCAGGTGTCAGCAGGATGAACTCACTTCAAGGGCACACCAGCATGATACTCTGGGAATATTGGATGGGGATGGAAGTTTATGTAAGAATTCTTCCATGCCTGGGCTCTGGGAGACTCGCAATCCAGTAGAACCCCACAAAGATGATTAAATAATTGACCAGGGAATGAAAGAGTCAAACATGGAAGACCGGAGTGGAAGGTTAATGCTTCTCAGCTGCCAGTTTATACGTTATGTCTAATCCTACATAACAGCTCTCCTAAGGAGGCCCTAGGAGTCCACGGGTTTGCAACTATAGGCACTGGCCTCCTAGCAGAGCCCTGACGACTCAGAAAGCAAACCCTCTTCCTCTGGCTTTCAGCCAGGTTTTTTCCGCCGTAAAGATTGCCTGCTGTTGAGGTCACAGGGCAGCAACACTTTTGGCATCCGAGGTCAAATAACTTTCTTGGGAGCAGTGCTGTGCGTGGTAGGATATTTACACACCCTCAGCCTCATTTCTGCAGATGCCACTAGCATCCCCAACATAGGCCAGATGTGACAACCGAAAGCTTCTCTGGGCCTGACCAAATCTTCCCAGCAGGTGATGTACCTTCCAGGTAGGCGGCCCTGGAGCAGGCATTTGCAGCACACCTGTGTCTAACCACTCTCCAGGTCACCAAAAGAGACTTTTAAATCAGGCAGTTTAGAAATAAACAAAACCAGGGCTGGAGAGATGGCTCAGTGGTTAAGAGCACTGCCTGCTCTTCCAAAGGTCCTGAGTTCAATTCCCAGCAACCACATGGTGGCCCACAACCATCTGTAATGAGATCTGATGCCCTCTTCTGGCCTGCAGGCATACATGCAGACAGAATATTGTATACATAATAAATAAATAAATAAATAAATATTTTTTTAAAAAAAAAAGAAATAAACAAAACCATGTGGGTCACATGCCCTGTTAACTGTAGTACATGTTGCTGCACCCTGGGTTGGAGAATAGCCTTTCCTTCTCCATAGATGATAGAAAGAAGGGTGTGTGCGTACTGACCTTTTGATTGAGGCTGGGCACCAGTCAGCCTGCATGGTATGCCCTAACTCATTTTATCCTCCAATGGGCTCGTGAGGTAAATACAGTGATGGTTTACGTTTTACGGAAGAGGAAATCGGGCCTCAGAATTAAAAGTCTGCGTATTGCTAACCTCAGCCCTCCCAGACCAGCTTCTTCAAGCCTCCTCTTAACGGGGCCTCACTGACACCCTCCCCGATGCAATGCAGTCCGGTCAACTGCGGCACAAGGGCTGTTAGAACAGAACTGGCCTGGCCAGGGCACCTATGTGGGAGCAGACGAAGCCCCATGCAAAGAGAAGAAATTTAAACACCTTGCTAAGTATAAGCTCGGCATGATTGGAGGCATCACCTGCCCTATCCCCGGCGCACAGATAGAGACACAAGCAGTGATTGTGGAATGAAGGATGATAACCAAGGGACAAATAGAGAAACCAAGGCTACCACAGGCAGTCCCCTGGCCCTCATAGCCTAGATGAGGGCTCTCGCCTGCAGCAGAATCGAGCAGGGCATTGACGATCCGGTCCAGCACCACTGCCTCTGTTGAGGACTTGCAGTTTTCACGAGTGGCTCTGGCATTATGGAGCAGGTAGATGCTGGCTTGGGAGAACCAGATGGCTTTGCCTGATGCTCTAAGTGAATTCCCTCATTCTGCTCCTGACAGCCAGCTCTGGGGGAGGAGTGCCTGTCTTCCCCATTTCAGAGAACAGGAAATGAAAACTAAGTCAGCCCGACCTCCATGAGGCTTTTCTTGACTGTCCCAGGTGACGGTTTACCACTCCTAAAATCGTACAGCCCACTCTGGAGCCCCGATAGTCGGAGTCCCCATAATCACAGCCCCAGGCACTTGCCGGTCTCTTCTGTCCAGGCAGGTCCAGGGTCATGACTGTACTACTGTCTTACACCTGTCTGACCACAGGACGGGTGGCGTGAGCAAAAGATGTATATTGTTCTTTTCATTCTGAAGGCAGGTTACTCTCTCAAAGGCTTCTTCCCTGTCTATTCAAATGATGAGCTTCTGCCTGTGAGTGTCTGTCTGTCCTAATCTTCTCATAAAGACACCAGTCACACTTAAATCAGAGATTACACTCGGTTTTACTCCTTCTGCCTGGGGGTCATCCAGTCCCCAAACCTGGACAGAGCCCTGGTAAGTCTCTTTCCCACTCATGACACAGATTAATGGCATCAATTTTAACTACAGACGGCAAAGAGGAAAGAGGTGGCTCGCCCAGGTCTCCAATTGCCTGAATGTATTCAGAGGATTTCTTTAGTCTCTTTTTTGGGTCCCCTGAAGCCAGCATGTTCTTCCTTGACTCTGCTACCCCTGTCCCTAGGGCTTTATGTTTGGCCCAGTGGGAAGCCAAGCCAGAAGGCATTGATATCCCCCAGGTCAGCTCTGAAAGCAGGATTCATGTTTTCTTTTCAGCTCAGAAGCCTGTTCTCCCAGACAGGGCTCCCTCATGGGCCACTGCACACCAGGCAACCTCTCCCTCCACAGCCCAGCCCTTGTGGTCCCCCTAAGTAAACCAGGCTTCAATGCCTCAGTGTTTACACTCCAACCTGTGGCTCGGGCTGTTTGCTCTCAGTGGGCTGTGACCCTACCTCCCAGGATGCTACTGTGCATCTGTTGAATTTGCAGCTTCCTGTCCTCCCATATTTTCTCCCCTTCTCCATCTGTAAATGGCATTTCTCAGGGCAGGAGGGAGGCTCTGGACCGCAGCTATGTTTCCTGTCTCTGCTGGCCTTGCCGGTTCCAATCAAAGGCAGATGCCTGTGGTGTGCCCGCTCTGCTGGGCTTAGGAGGGAGGTCAGAGGGAAAAGAGCTTCACACACACACACACACACCCCGGACCTGCTGTGCTAACTACCTCTGTTGCTTAGCTCAGGACAGCAACACAATATAGCAGTTTTGAACTCCAAAGACCAAAGACCGGGGTTCAAATCCCACACTGGGGTTTCTTAATGGCCCCTGACGATTCTCCTCTTGGGACAGTAGGATGGAGGCTGGGTGACAGCATACACCACATGAGGGCAGAGAGTGCCGATACGTCCCCTCCTTAGTGTGGTTGTGGGGATGAGTTGGTAGAGCCTGGGAAGAGGTCTGGACTCGGTGAACCACCCATGATGCCAGTATCTTCCAATTCCACACCACAGGATCTGAGCCAGCAAGTCGTTCTGTTGCCAAAGGAGAGCACAAGGGACTCTGGTCACTTGCACCCACCCCCGCCACTGCCAGGATCACCCCTGAATCCCTGACCAAGTAAGGGAGGCGAAGCCAATGTGTTCCTGAATCAATGACTTAGGCCTGAATTTCTGCTTTCCTATTTTATAACAAAACACTTCCATATTTCATGTTGAAAAGTAAAGACTAACTCTTCTTTTAAGAAGAAATATCAACACATTCATTTTTAAGTGAAAACAAAAGTTTTCCCCAGACTTCAGGCACTTTCTGTGGCAGGGATTTGAAACAGTCAGCAGCGCCCAAACCCGCATCTGCTCTTAACTCTTGAGGGAAATGGAGTTAACTCCCTCCAAGATCAGCCAAGGGAGGATACTTTGTGTCTGTCATATAACCAAGGTGGGGATGGCAGCTGCCTTCCGCACCACACACACACATACACACACATGCTTTCTTTTACCCTGACCCCATCCTCCCCAATACCCTTCTCCAAAAGCAGCCACCAATAATGACCAAAGAAGCCGCTTTATTCCTTGAGAAGGATCCCTGGGACTCTTAGTCTGCAGTAGTTTGAATATAGTTGGCCCCCATAACCTTATAGGGAGTGGCACTATTAGGAGGTGTGACTTTGAAGGAGTGGGTATGGCCTTGCTGGAGGAAGTGTGTCACTGAGGGGACGGGCTTTGAGGTCTGTTGTTTAAATTTCACAGCCAGTGGACTTTCTTTTCCCTGCAAGCCAAGATGTAGCCAACACCATGTCTGCCTCTGCGCCACCATGCTCCCTGCCATGATGATAATGGACTGAACCTCTGAAACTGTAAGAGAGCCACCCCAGTTAAGTGTTTTCTTTATAAGAGTTGTTGTGGTCATGGTGTCTCATCACAGCTATAGAAACCCAAACTAAGACATAGACCTTGCTTTCTGTCAAGCATCCCTGAAAGCTAAGCAAGACGGCCACCAGTCCTCTCACTTCCCAAGGGGGCGCCAAGGAAAGTCATGGAGAGGGCAGAAACGTAGACCCAGGCCCGAGTTCACTCTGAGGTCTACCACCACCCTCCTGAATGGCCCTGAGTTGCCCAAGGAGCTATAGATAGGGCAAAGGAGCAAACAGGAGGTGAAAGGTAACTCATAAGGAAATCCCCTCCCCACCATTCCTAGCGACACAGATATTGATATTGAAGTCTCCATACCTATGTTCTCACAGATCCCAAATCACATACACCCAGAATGTCATGCAGCCAAGCCCACCAGTTGCCCTCAAGCCCAACACACTACGGTAAACCTGCTTCCAAGGAGGTTTATTATGGGTCAGAAGCCTAAAGAAGCCCCAGTTTAATTTAACCACTGAGGACGCCAGCAGAAGGCTTTGAGCTGGTTTCATGCAGGGGAGGTATCTTTAGAAGCAACGGTCCGGAGGCATGTTCTCCAATCAAGCCAAGAGATGGCCACAGCTCACCTGGGGCATCTGGCAATGTGCTATTAGTTCCTGTAGACATACCGGACTCTGGCATGGAGCCACAGACTCTCCAAGGGAAGAGCTATGTCCTCCTTACCTGAAGGGAAGCCAGGTCCCTAGAATCCGCAGGTGTGTACCGATGGCACCAGGGGGAAAGCTAAGGTCACCTTGACTTGCCATGGCTTGGAAAATATGCAGTTACTGAAAAGCCGGCATCTCTGAATCCTGAAACACAAAGGTTCACAATCAGTGTCTGTCTGCATCTTTCTCTCTCTATCTATCTAGATGTCTCTCAGTCTTCTGGATTCTCAGAGATATCGATGCACAGGAGTGTTTTCACTCAGCTTCTGAGTCTGAATTATCACATGGATTTCTATCCCGCTCCATCTGCTTCCAGAACTGTGTGCAAACACTTACATCCAAAGCCCAGAAAAAGGGAGGAGGGACATAAAACATTTTTATTTGTCCTGACCAGAAAAGACAGACGATCCAGGATGTGTGAAAGTAAGTCAGAAGAAGAAAAGGAAGCAGATTGTCAGTCCTGGTCATAGCCCACAAGGAGCCTCACAAACCCAAACAAAGAGGCGCCTGGCTACAGATAAACTAAGACCCAGTATGTAGTTCACACCCGACCACGCAGCCTTGCGAGTCGTCTCCCTCATACAGACCTGGGATGAAACCCTGACTCTCCAGCTTGCTACTGTATGGGCTTGAACAAACCACTTAGCCTGAGACTCGGTTTCCCTCCACTGTGAAACAGGACGGCCACGAAGGTGCCGAGTAAATGAGAATGGCAAAACAGGGTAGTGGTGCTGATGGTGGAGGGTTAGTAAAGATAAAAACATTGAAGGTCACCACCTTCAATGGTAGTGAGTGCAAAGGGGTTGGTCACGGGGAGTGTGGAGATCATGGCGAAGCTGGGGGTGATGGTTACAAAGGTAATGGTGATGGTGGTGATTTGTGGAAGAGCTGGTGGAGGTGATGGTTTTGGAGGTGAGGAGGGTGGTGACGGTAGATACTGAGGGAGCAGATGGTGACGGAGATCATAGTGGTAGTAAAGAGAGTGGTGGTGGTGGTGGTGGTGGTGGTGGTGGTGGTGGTGGTGGTGGTGGTAATGGTGATGGTAGTGATGATGGTTGAGTAGAGGTGACAATCATAACAGTTGCAGTGGTGATGATGACACAGAGGTGACAACAGTAGAGGAAGAGGTGGAGATAACGGGGAGGGTGGTGATGATAAAGGTAATGGCGGTGACGGTGGCAGTACCGGTGGAGTGACGCTGTGAACAGCGATGATGCTCATGGTGGTGGTGGTGGCAACAGAGTTAATAATGACAAGGACGAGGGTGGTGGTGGCGGTGTTAGTAAACACGAGAATTCCGTAGGCGGTTACAGTGTTGATGCTGGAGACAGCAGCAATGGCGCTGTTAGAGGCGGTGGTGGCTGTTGGATATAGCGGTGTAAGCAGAGAAGCTGTTGGTGGGAGGGGACAGTGGAGGAGATGGTTGCCATGGTGCTGCTGGAAGTGGCAGGAGCCGGGTGGGTTTGCTCATTCCGAGGCCTTCCTCAGTTCTGTCTCCCTTTAGGAAAGCCATAACTACCAGTGGCAACATGTCTCCTCAGGGGACTTCCCGAGTCACCATGACACACCGAAATCTCTTCTGCTGAAGTCAAATAGGACATGGGTGTGATTTTGAACTCCTCAGCAAACTCAGTCCGGGCCACACCCAGGGTCAGGGAGCACTTGAGTGAAGACACCCAGAGTTTGCCTTCTCCCTCTAACTCAGTGGCTCTCAACCCTCCTAACGCTGCCACCTTTAGAGCAGTCCTTCCCATTGTGGTGACCCCCAACCACAAAACTATTTCCTTGCTACTTTGTAACTGATTTTGCTACTGTTATGAACTGTAATGTAAATATCTGATATTTCAATGGTCTTAGGAAACTCCTTCTTGCCTCCAAAGTCCTCAGTTTCCTCACAGGGTTCTTCCCACTCACTCCCCTTCTCCCTTTCCCCCTACAAACCTGATTTCGGAGGCTCTCGGGTGAAAATAAGCCAAAGAGAACTAAAATACAGTTCTCACGCCAAAGCCTTTCTCTCCGCATCCCAGCTACCATGATAAGATCGTCAGGGTCCAGAAAACAAACTAGAAACCAAGGTGAACTGTTGGGGAATATTCCTTTCAGGTGTGTGACTTTTGTTTACGCTGCAGCTGTTTAACTCTGTGAAGCTGTGTTATTACTGTGCCTGTCTAAAACGCCTGATGGTCCTAATAAAGAGATGAACGGCCAATGGCAAGGTAGGAGCAATGATAGGCAGGGCTGGCAGGCAGAGAGAATAGAAGCAGAAGCCTAGGCAGAGAGAGAAGGAGGAACAAGAGAAAGAGAGCAAGGAGAGGAGGACACCAGGGGAGCCACCCAACTACATCGCAAGCCATGGAGAAAAAAGTAAAGTATACGGAAAGAAAGAGAAAAGCCCAGAGGCAAAAGGTAGTTGGGATAACATAAGAAAAGCTGGCAAGAAACAAGACAAGCTAAGGCCAGGCTTTCATATCTTAAGAAGAAGCCTCCATGAGTGATTTATTTGGGAGCTGGGTGGTGGGCTCCTCAAAAAGCTAAAAGAGTCAAACATCACACAGCAGTGAACCTCAAAACGGTGAGAACAAATTGAAGTCAGAAGAATTTTGAGTCAAGAATTGAGTGGCAATATTTTAAATGTACTAGGATTTCTTCTTTTCAGTACTTATTAACTGTACAAAACCATGGTTTTTATTGTGACATTTTTCGCCCACACACATATAAACTATTTTTGAAAGACGAATTTGAAGAATATTAACCGAGAGCTCATTTCATCCTTAAGCCGAAGGTTCTGGAGAACAGAGCCATGAAGTAATTTTGCAGGAAGTACGTCCTGTGGAGATCTGGGAAGTGTGGTACAGTGGGGCTATGAGAGCTGAGTCACATCGTTGGCTCGGATCTGGACCCACTGGCGGGGATCCACGCCAGTGCCCCACCCTACATCTCACATCTGCAAGCTGGACATTCATCTACGCAAAGGTGGAAAAAAATGGTTTTGAAATGGTGAAGGGCTCTACAAACATGAGAGTCTTGTTTGTTTTGTTCTCTGGTTCGCTTAAACATCTACTTTCTTTTTATTTATTTATTTTTTTTTTTTTTTGAGAGCTGTGTATCTCAGGTTGGATGCAAGGCTGCTATGTAGCTGAGGATGACCTTGAACTTCTGACCCCCCACGTCTGTCTCCTAAATGTTGGGCTTACGGTTACGCATCACCATGCCTGGTTTACCTGTAGCCGGGAATCAGCCCCAAGCTTCATCCATCATAGGCAAGCTTTATCCTCTGAGCAACATCCCCAACCCTGAACATATTTTTAAAATAAACTTCCTTCCTAGCAAGGATATGGTTCCCATCTGTCCTCACATGAAATCAATGACCGCAGCTCATTTTGCTTCCACTTTCCTGAGCCCCTGGGTTATAAGAAGCTCTGTGATAAATGGGGAGATCCCTGGCACAGTCTTACATCAAGAGCTATCTGCAATTGGGCAGTGTCTAAGGCTTTTCCTTCTACCCACTATGCTCTCTTCCTAGCCTCCTGACCCGGCTGCTTACTTAGCCCAGGAAACCTTCCCTTCCCCTATCTTCTATTTCACATCGTGGTCTTAGAACAGCTCAGACACAATTCTCTGCATCCCTCTGGTGTGGGACAATTGTCTATATTCTGTCAATTATGTTTTAAATAAACGCTGATCGGCCTAGTGGCCAGGCAAGAAGTATAGGTGGGACAACCAGACAGGAAGTAGAGATGGGCCAATGAGAACAGGAGAATTCTGGGAAGGAGGAAGCCCATTCCTCCCCAGTCCTGGCCCATCCACTGAGGAAACAGGATGTGATTGCCTTGGTGAAAAAGATACTGAGCCATGTGGCTAACATAGATAACAACAATGGTCTAATATAAGTTATGAGAGTTAATAAGAAGCCTGAGCTAATGGGCCAATCAGTTTATAGTTAATGTAGACCTCTGTGTGATTTCTTTGGGGCTAAACGGCTGTGGGACCTGGTGGGAGGACAGAAACCAGGCAGGACAGAAAACCTCAATCAACATCCCTCTCCCCAGTTCTGAACTGTGGGCAGAATTTAGGAAAAAAACGTCAGCTGCCCACAGCAGAGTCAGCCACCTGCATGGAGTTTCTTGCCAAAGTCAGAGGTAGAGAGGGGACACAGGGAGCACACACTAGCTCTACCCTTCACACACCCGTCTTCCCCATCGCATGCAAAGCCCACACAGCTGGGTCCATGACGCTCTGCAGGCAAGAGAACCACGTTGTAGCAGGAGGCGGCATGAACAGGGAAACAGGACCCGAATCCAGAAGCCTGAAGAGAGAGGGAGCACGCACTTTATATAGGCATTTATAGTCTATGAGGCCACGCCCAAGTGGGCAGGTAACTTAAAGGCTACTGGCTGAAGGATTTCCTACAGCACCACAGTTCCCAGGTAAATGGCTACTGACATAGTTGGTGTTCTGCCCCTTGATCCTAAGGTCTGCATCTTGGCCTGGGAACCACAGCTGGAGGTGAAGAGTAACACAATGAACCAATGTTTCCTGAGGACAGTGTGTGGTAAAATATCTCCCTGTAGTCTAGGACACACACCTGGGAACTTCTCACACCCTCTACCCTAGTCAATCCAACAGAAAGACAGCTTGTGCTGGGAGTGGCGGTATACCCCTTAAATCCCAGTACTTGAGAGGCAGAGGTAGGTGGATCTTTGTGAGTTCAAGTCCAGCCTGGTCTAGAAAGTAAGTTCCAGGACAGCCAGAATTGTTACACAGAAAATCCCTGTCCATTAATGCTTGAGAACAAATTCCCCTGGAAAACACAGTGCATGAACCAGATGCACACACCTGCTGGTATTGTCCACATTCACCCTGGCTGGCCGACACGTGAGCACAGCAGCTATAGAGGCACGCTAACGACAGGCGTGGAGTCACAAGAATGCAGTGCCTACAGGAGCAGAGTAAGAGAACAACATATCAGCATATCAAACCCCAGGAAAGGCATTGTCACCAATCCTGTGATTTGTCAAAAGGTATAATGACTCTCAAAAAAAGTTACAAGCATACAGAACACACTTCTTCCATTTGTCTACACTTTCATAGAGAACGCAGTGCCGATAAAGTCAGTGATTGACATATTAAATAAAATGGTGTCTGATACCCTATTACAGTTTGAATGTGAAATTGTCCTCCATGGGCTCATGTGTTAGTCGCTCAGACCCCACGTGGTGATGTTAGTTTGGGAGATGCTCAAATGTCAGGGGGTGGCAGTGGCTGGAGAATGTAGGTCGGTCACTCAAGCATAGCCTTGTGGGCTAAATCCTACCCTGACTTCCACCCTAGCTCCTGACTGCCTTTCTGCATCCCACCTTCCATCATTAAACAGCCTTCTTCTGCCGCGAGTGTCCTCCATGATGCCTCTGCCTTACCTCGGCTCTACAGGCAATGACTCCAGCCAACTGTGGAGTGAAACCTATCTAAGCAGGATCCAGGAAGCAGAAGAAATCCTGCTTCCTTTTAACTGTTTCCCTCAAGCATTTGGTTATAGTAACCAAAAAGCTAACACAGGCCCAGAGAGTTAAAAACAATTTAACACACATGAAAAGCTAGAAGAAAAACATTGATCCAGGATGCCTTGTTCACCACAAGATGCCACAACTCTCTGGTCCCCCAGCCCACAAAGATCTGTTAGAGCCCCCATCTTATCCCTACCCCTCACTGCTGACAGATCCGGGAGGAGGGAGTAGTGCCTTTGGTTGTCTACCCATGTGGAGACCCCAACAGACCCCAATGGATAGTTCCAATCCCCTGCTCACATGGAAGGGCCTGATTCAACTAAATAGATCTCTAAAACACCCAAAAGTCAAGAATCTGGAAAAAGGGGTGGTAGAGATGAGAGAGGAGTTATGGGGAGGGGAGGAACGTAAAGGGGGGAGGAAGAAGGAGTTCTCACAATTTATTATATATAGTATAAAACTGTCAAAGAACACTAACATAGTTAAATGTGCACCAACTGTTTAAAATAACATCCCTGTAGACTTTCAAAATATTTTGCACGAGTTTTCTGGTCTAGTCCAGTGCTTCCCTCATAAGGTGAATCAATAGGTTTAGGGAGAAAGCTTGGTTTAATTAAGGAAAGCTAAAATGAAAATCAGTGTCTAAGCCTGGCAGTGGTGGCAGAGACAGACGAATCTCTTGAGTTCAAGGCCAGCCTGATCTACAGAAAAAATTTCAGGATAGCTAGAGGTTACACAGAGAAATCTTGTCTCAAAAAAACAAAAAACAAACAAATAAATAAATAAGAAAAAAGATTAAACAAAACAGTGTCTTCCAACACCCAGGTCTGGGGCTTCACTGAGCTCCTGGGATACTCCCTCACTCCCTAGATTCACACACAGTATCAAGTTATGTTGGCAAAGTGCACTGTTAGCCTCAGCTTCATCCTGCATCCGTCTTGCCTTTGAACACCAGTTCTTTCTGCTCAGGGACTAAACTGAGTGATTTTTTTGAAGCTCTGCTTTGGGCAGGAAGGCACTGATATTTGAAAAACAGCATGCTTCCCTGCCTATGTGCTTATCTCACTTGGGGGTAGAAGCTCAATCCTAGAGGCTATTAACACCTGACCCAGGGGCAGAGAGAATCAAAACCACAGGGAAGGCCACTAGGAAGGGCTTGGCCTTCACTCAGCTACACACAAAGGAACCGGTTTAAAGACAAGGGGTTCACAATCTCATTTGCTTTTTTTTAAATTATTACACTGATATCTATTAATTTTGCATGTGTGTACGTGTACATGTGCACACGTGTGGAGGAGCCTGTGTGGAGGTCAGAGGACAGGAAGAAGTCAGTTCCCTTCTTTACACCATCTGAGTCCAGGGATATATCTTAGGCTGTAACAATGAAGTAGAACAGTTTTGATTAACAAATTTTGCACGTATGAGAGGTAATTTAATATTCACTAAACAATTTTGGAACTCTAAGCATATATAATCCTTTGAAGTTGAGGCTAAATATGTCTACTTGTACATAGTTAAGGGGACTATTGGGGATGCAATAATTTTAGCCACGAAGCCGGGCAGCGATGTTAGTAAGAAACTGAGGTGCAGAAAGGCATTGCGAAAGCTGACAGGATTGTGCCACATGGTGAGTGGTGTTGCAAATTGATTAATTAATTTATTTTTATGTTTGTTTAAAGATGCATGTCATGATGTGTGTGGAGGTCAGAGGACAGCTTGCAGGTGCTGGGTCTCTTCCACCACTATGTGGGTCCTGGGGAAAACCGTGCAGGTTGTTAGGCTCGGCAGTAAGCTAGCTGCTTTACCTGTGAGCCAATCTCACCAAACCCTGAGACTTTAAAATCAGCAAAGGACCATTCTTCATTGCAGCTGCAATCCAAGAAAGCGAAATCCACATAAAGCAATGACCTGATTGTCCATCTAACTTGGAGTTAGGCTTCCAACTCCCACAGTATACAGAGATTCCACCCCCACCCTACAATAGGTCATAAACACATTGCGAGGTCATGCAGGATATGGGGCACTTGGTTACTGTGGCAGGATCTAGGCACTGAGATAGTTGACATCTTCGTCTCTTGGCTATTGTTACCTGCTGTCACTACAATGGTGAAAATGCCCATGCTCTACACACCCCTTAGTAGGATGAAGAGCAGCCATTCTGGATGCGTACACAAAGCTTTTATATAGGATACACCTAGGAATCAGGATCATCGGGAAACGAAAACAGTACAATCGACAGGAGGGAAAAGACGGTCAAAGGGACAAGTGAGGACAGGACAAACTATGAATATCTGTATTTACATCAGTGTGTCCATTGATACAGTAGGGAAAAGAAGAATATGAACATGTGTATTTACATCAGTGTTTCCATTGAAATGTGTCAGGCTACAAGTAAAGAGAGCTGAGTTTCACAGTAAGAAAATGCACCAGGACATATGTCAAAGGAAGCCGAGAGCTGTACAGTTGAACCTCCTCATTCCTGGGATGTTTTTCCAAGAACCTCGGGAGATACCAAGGTTCCAAATCTTATACAGACTATATTTTCCTACAAATAAAATTAAATTTATAAACTAGTCATGCAAGAGATCAACAGCAGCTGGGCAGTGGTGGTGTACATCTTTAATCTCAGCAATTGGATGCAGAGTCAGGCGAATCTCTGTGAGTTTGACGCCAACCTGGTCTACAGAGCTAGTTCCAGGACAGCCAGGGCTATACAGGAAACCCTGTTTCAAAAAACCAGAGAGAGAGAGAGAGAGAGAGAGAGAGAGAGAGAGAGAGAGAGAGAGAGAGAGAGAGAGAGAGAGAGAGAGAGAGAGAGAGATCAGTGGCAAAAAATCAATAAGAAAGCAAAAGGATTACAAGAGCATACTGTTTCAAAAGTTATGTGTCTGTTTTCTCTTCTAAATGTCTGTGTACATGATGTGAATGTGAGTGCATTTTCTCATCCATGCACTTGCGTGTACATACAGCCCAGAAGTTGACATGGAATGTCTTCCTTGTTCACTCTCCACTTTATTGACTGAGGGAGCATCTCTCACTGAACCCAGAGTTTGCCAGTCCTGGTGACTTCATCCAGTCAACTCGCCCTAACCCTGTGTCTGCCTCTGCCCCCTGAGTGTAAAGATTACAGGCAGTGGGCACCAGATTACTGACTTTTACATGGGTGCTGGGTATCTGAACTTCTGCTCTTTGCTTATGCCACAGGCACTCCATGCACTGAGCCACCCTCCAGCCCTCTCAGGATCCTGCTGTTCTGTTCCTACCCGTCTTGTGACGATGTGGGTTAATATTTAGAGAAGCACTCATGGCTTCTCTTGGATACAGTCACAGGGCCAGCATCACTACCCTTGGGCTTTGAGTCTGTCACTAGGTAGAATAAGGGTGACTCCAATGTAAAGATGGAATGCCACAGCAAGCTTTTAACTTTTTTTATGTCTCGCTGAACATAATGGACAATGAGGACTACTGAGAACTGAAGAACAATGGCAATGGGTTCTTGATCCTATTGCATGTAATGGCTTTGTGGGAGCCCAGGTAGTTTGGATGCTCACCTTAATAGACCTGGATGGAGGTGGGTGGTCCTTGGACCTCCCACAGGGCAGAGAAACCTGCTTGCTCTTTGGGCTGAGGAGGAAGGAAGACTTGATTGGGGGAGGGGGAGGGAATGGGAGGTGGTGGCGGGGAAGAGGCAGAAATCTTTAATAATTAAATTAATTAATTAATAAAAAAAATCAGCAAGAAAAATAAAAAAAAAGAAAAAAAAAAGAAAAAAAAAAGAAAATTATATACATGGTTACTATATTTATATCATTTCTACTTCTCCCTCTCCCCCATCCAGCTCCTTCTGTGTCTCCCCTCCCCTCAAATTCATGACTTCTTCTATTATTACTGTTTTACACACGCATACAAAACCTATTGAGCCCACTGAGTATTACTCATAGGTCCACGTTTAGGGCTAACCCATTTGAGATTGGCTAATCTCCCTGGAGAAGACCGACTGACTCTCCTCTGAAGCTATTGATTGTTCGTAGCTCCTCAGCCAGGGGGTGGGACCTTGAGAAATTTTCTGGGTCCACGTTCTGCCGCAGTCAACTCGACAAGGGACTGACAGGTAGCTATTGCCAAATGGAAGGGGGATTCACATCCAGGACAGGGTTGAGACAGATGGGGTGGGATTTCGTCACCTCACCAGAACACCATACAACTTCAGGCTTGTGCATAGTTTATTTCGGGAATTTTCCATTTAATGTTTTCAAACGGTGTTTGGCTTTGGATAGCTGACTCCGTTTTCATACAAGGTCAGGCATGGCTTTGGAGAACTGAGTCCGTTTTTATACTAGGCATTACCATGGTTGGTTACACAGAAATCGATTTTAAAAAGAAAAAAAAGTAAACTCAACTCTAAAAGAAGCCATTTGATACTAATAAATAAGATGAAAATTGCCCAGTATTTAAATCTCTGCCCACTCCACATTCTCCTTAGTGGTGGGCTTGCTAAACGTTTATCAGGCACTCAAATCCCAATAAGATCTTGACCTTTGTTAATGAAATTTATTCAAGAAAATCTGGGCTGCATTTGGGAGCAAAGAAAGGGAGGAGCTGAGGCTTCAGGTCTCGGTTTGGGCCCTGTGGGGTTCTTAAGCACAGGTGGGGCTTACAGGGCACTTTGGGGAAAGTCATGAGCTGAGCAGATAGCCTTGGGGTTCTTTTGGGACTGTGTCCTGGGTGATGTGGGGATGCTCCGTGTCTGCAGGGAGGTTCTAGCAGATGGCATCGAACTTTGAGGCTTGGTAGTTTGGGGGTCAGAGCGCATCTTTGGCTGGAGAGGCTGAACAAGAGCATGCCACAACCACTTACCTGAATTTGTAGGGTGGGGCGCTTTGTTGAGTTCCGGCCTACAGATCAGTTCCAGATCTAGCCGCTAACAGCTCCCTGCTGTTGTAAGGCCCAGCTACATCACGATCCTGATTCGGTCCCCCTTGACACTGCTCCCATTCAAATGGCTCTTCTGATAGCTCCTTCACACTCCCCAGTCCCCGTAGATGTTTAGAGTCTATGTATGTGTGCATCTATGTATGTATCCTCTGTCATCAGTCCATGGACATCAATGACCTATCATCAATCTCTCTATCGATCCGTGCATGCATCACGTTATCTAATCTAATCTTCATAAAACACAGTTTTCCTGAGATACGACTCACATTCTGCAGAAACCCTCTGTCTGTAGAGGTTCGGCTGCTATTATTTTAACCATAGTCATCTTCAATTCTAACAACCAAAAATAGGTCCGAATTTTAACGACCAAAAATAGGTCCGATTTGGTCTTGGAGACAAAAGGAGTCATCTTGTGGAAGAGTTTCATATTTTTAATTTTGATTAAAATATACATAACATTGGCCATTTTACCCACTTAGAATCTGCTTCAGGGAGATCGTGGCCCTGCTCTGTGTACCACAGTATGTACCAAGGATAGAAGCAATTGAGGTAAGACACAAAAGGTTAAAACAATGGTTCTGGAAGTGCCTAAGCTGAAAGACTGGCTTTTAACCTTCCAGTCCTGGTTGGATCAGCTTGCAGTCCTACCACGCATGACAGGATGTGGCTTCCACTCATGACTTCTGGCATGCCTGAATTGATCTACTCCGTTCAGTGAGCTGGCTCTGCTAAACTCTCATTTGGATATCATGACAACTTGATGTAACAGTACACAAATTCCTAAATTCTCATATTCAGTTTGCAAAATAGTTAAAACAGATTGTAGACATGCATGGGACCATGAATCATACCATAAATGATATCACATCAGAGACGTCTTCCTGAGTGAGTCCCCCTCTAGTTTTCCTCCTGCTTTACCCTCTTACACATAGATTCTTTTCTTCTAGAAGAATCCAGAGGACTTCGGTCACATTTTGGTCCCAGCTGTGCTTTCTGAACTTCCCAGCAAAGCTAAGCTGCCATTGGGAGCCATTTCCCAACCTTTGCCGACAGGTGGCTGGCTTGCAGCCAGGAGCCCACTCCTGTCCTCAAGGCCAGCCTCCTTCATGGCCACATGCCATCTTAGCTCATTTCCCGAGCTCTGCGCATACTGTAGGGACTTGTGGAACCTCAGACCCAGGCAAAGAAACCAGTCTGGGGGTGGAAGTTGGAGTAGGAAGCTCTTGGACCCTCAGGCAGTTGTTAACGAGAGGGCAGCACCAAAGAAAAGACAGTTACCAAATGCAAAATGGCAATAATAGCAGGGGACCGGGAAGCCTTTATTGAGGCGCAACAGTCAAACCACATAGTTGTTAAATGACCATAACTCTGTCTTAAATAATCAGTTCAGCTGGTCTCTATTTAACATAATGGCTGCCTATTAAACTTAAATTAAGTACAGAGTTAAATGTCTCTAGGACACAAAAAACCCGAAACAACTGCCAAGCCCAGAACGAAAGCGCTGGCAGGAATGAACTCTGAGCTTGTCCCCTGGTTTGGGTATGCTCTGCAGCCCTGCCCCCTGCCCAGCTGCCTTCACTTGGAAAATGCTATTTTTCCAGAACTGGGGAGGGGTGAGGGACTGGCTTCATTGTGCTTTTCAATTTTGACCATATCTCAAAGCTTGTAGTTTCATACACACCCCTAAATAAACTGGAAATGTATCTAGAAATATAAAGAAAGCATATAGAAATGCCTCCAAGAAGCCCTATGAGGCCTCTCTGGGCTCAAACACGCCAGAACGGCTGTGGGTTCCGCACTTCCTTTGTACTTCACCCCATGCCATAGAGCACACCTCACCCGAGACTGAGATCACAGAGCCTGTTGCCTCCCGACCTCCACCAGTTCTTTCTCCTCCTATCATTATCAACTAGCCCATCCTTCCGTCCTCCCTAAATTCCCTCCTCCACAAAACATTGCGGACCTACTATGTGCTAACACTCAGGTAGCAGTGCAGTGGGAGCAAAAGCAGGCATTGGGGGCTTAACTTTTGGTAGAAGAGGAAGGCATTTCTTGGTGTGGTCTTTCCCAAAAGCATCTTGTCTCCTAACCCTCTGTCTCCAGGAATAAAAGATCCTCTTCGCCTCATCATTCCTCTCTTTTCTGTCTTTGTTCTTCCCCAGGGGCCTGCCAAGCACACCCTTCTACTGGAAGTCTTCACAGTTCCCTCTGGATACAACCGGCAGGAGAATGACCTTTCTGACTTTATGTGTTCCTGGAGATGATGCACCCAAGGCTTAGAGGACCCTAGGCAAACACTGTATACCCCCGAGCCATCTTTTAAATGTTTAGTAGTTTGCCTTGGTGACTTTGCTGTATTCTGTGGCTAGCAAGTGTCTCCCCAGTGCTCGCAACATCCGGGGCTTTGCCACAAGCGCCCCTCAGTTCAGATGTACCCCCCAAGGCTGATGGGGGCCAGGAGCTTGCTGCTGCCTTTGGTCTTCCACTGGCTAGGAAGGGCTCATTCATGGCAGGCTAGTGTTGTGGAATATTAGTTAAAGATGTATTACATTTGTTTATGCTGTGGTACATTTAGTTAATGATACAAAAAAACTGTGCTGCATTCTTCTGTTTTGCATTTGTTTAACTCTGTGAAGCTGCGTTATGTTACCTGCCTAAAACACTTGATTGGTCTAATAAAGAGCTGAACAGCCAATAGCTAGACAGGAGGGAAAGGATAGGCAGGGCTGACAGGCAGAACGAATAAATAGAAGAAGAAAAAGAAAGAAAAAAAGGAGAAAAAGAAGGAAAGGATTCTAAGGGCCAGCTACCCAGTCACCCAGCCACATAGTCAGCCACAGAGTAAGAAAGGAAGAAAGATTTATAGAAGAGAAAAAGGTAAAAGCCCAGAGGCAAAAGATAGACAGGGTAATTTAAGAGAATTTGATAAGAAACAAGATGGGAGTTAATATATTGCTGCCACTGGGGGACATGATGACGTGGGGTCAGAGCTGCTTATGGGAGTCATGCCTGGGTCCATGGCCCTGTCACAGCCTGGGTCTGTGTTGATGTTCATGGCTTCGGTAACCACTAAAGTCTATGTGATGACCAGGGTCTGGACTGTCACCTGAGGCCAGGGGGATCTGAGGATCTTACTGCAGCCAGGGCCATGTTAAATGTGAAGTATTTTCCTGTGGGTGTCTCTTATTCCACCCTTAGGTGACAGCGAGCGCCATGTCTCGTGATTTTTGAGGCTGTTGCTTTCCTTTTTGGCTGCTCTCCTGAGATCAGATGCTCCCTTTCAGTTCCCTGTGTGCTGGGACCGCTGTACAGCTCTGCCAGCCAGGAGATGAGTAGGCAGGTCATCGAAACTATCATTTCACTTTGGAACTGTTGGTGGGGCGTTTCAGCATTAGTCTATGAAGAGAGGAAGTGGATTGGGTAAGGATGACTGTCACTGGACTGTCTTCTCGGTCATCACTGCCCCCACCCGAACATGGCTGCAGGGCACAGATGAGTAACTCCCTCCCCTCCTGTTTAACAGGAATGTAATAAAAAGAACTGAGATGGCCAACATCTCTTTAAAGGACTCTCTGTGCTGCCATTCCTGGAAACTATCTTCTCCTGTTAAGTCTTTTTTAAAAGAGAGGACAGAGGTGCTGAAAAGCCAGGCTGAAATGCCAACTCTGTTCTCCTCATCCCTTGCCTCCTGGCCTGGTACCCGGCAGCCATAGCTGCCATCTCAGAACCCGGTCCCAAGTGAAAGGAACAAGCGTAACAACCTTGACTCCCTAGAGCAGGAATGGATCGCTCAGTCAGCCATTCCACAACCCTCTGCGGATGCCAGCTATTCAACACTCACCAGGGTAAGCCCCATCCACGGTCCATGTCATCCAGGAGCCAGTAGAAGCTGGCAGGAGAGAAACATGTGCTTACCCAGCTTTGACTCTGGACTGAGGACTTATCGCCCATGAACAAAGAGCGCCAGGGGCGGAACATCTTTTTTGCTCTCATTTAAAAAGGCATCAAGATTGAAATTAAAGATTGAAAGAGCATTGTCACATAACTGGGGGGAAAAAGTGCCACTTCCCCTAAAGCGAGCTCTTCTGCAGCAGCATCTTGAGAGTTGGTCAAACCACCTTGTCTGGTCCTGCCAGGAACTGAGGCTGCCCTGAAGCCCTTGGGCTCATCAGGCAATGAGTGAACCCAAGGTTTGGGGCTCTGCTGACTTTGACTACAATGAGTTTTGACATGCTAAAGTCTGAGACAAATTTGGAGAAGGAAGCCTCCCCTCAGGATCCTCCCAGCCACAATACAGAGCATCAGAAACACATGTTTTCATCTGAGCCTCCACGAAGCGGAAAGTGAGATGGGCAGTAGTCCCAAACACAGCAACAGGGACAGAGGAAGGTTCCAGGTGCGTAGGACGAGGACACACGAGTTAGCGGCAGCTTCGCATTCGTGGTCTAAAAGCAATAATAAGCACAATCCAAAGTTAGCTAAATAGAGCCAGCGACAAAATTGCTACAAAGAGAGGCTTTTCAGAGTGAGGAGGCGAGACCTCCAAGGGTACCTACTTCAGGCCTCACTGGGGAACAGGAAAAGCCTCTGGAAGGCACGGTTTGTTGAGTCCATCAGCGGTCAACATGGAATTATATATGCCTATCAGGGTGGGCAGAGTGTGGATGATTTTATATCTTAACCCAACCTGATGTGTTCATCGACCACCATCTCCATATCTCATGTCTCATTAGAGCTATGTGCACGCTACGGAATGCACACTCTGCAAGAAAAAGTCTTAGTCCACAACTCTTAGTTAAATTTTGCCCCAAATATTTCATTTGGGGAGGCTATCCTCCTCCTCCTCCCCCTCCTTTTTAAAGTGACTTTAGCAGAAGCAATTTTTAACTGAAGCCACAATTTCTAATTTTTGCTAGAGAGTTATTGACTAATTTGTGAGTCAAAAGGCCGGTTTTAGCCAGTTCCTGCCGAAGTGGAATGTGCCGTCCCCATCCTTTTGCAAATTACAAACACAGGGCCGTTGTCCATCGTAAACTTCTGGCTCAAGAAATCCAACTTTTCATCATAAATTCTGAGAGAAAAAGCTCGCCTGGGTGTCTCCTGCGCCTCAGCCTGTGTTCCCAGACAACTCACAAGCAACCCAGCCTGTGTTCGTCTCCCCAAAGGCTAACATTGCAGACCTGCCAACAGCTGCAAGTTATAAATAGGACAGCTTGGGACAGTCGGAGGGGAGGGTCAAGAAGCAAAATCTAATAAGTATTCAGATGCAATGGCCAAGAAAGCTCTCCAGAGGGATGAGGAAGGAAAACACTGGTGGAGTGTTGCAAACCAAAAGAACAGTCCGGAGGAACGTCATAGCGAATCCTGTGATCGCTGGAACCTTCTCAGCCCAGGGAAACTGAGGAAGCCCTTCAGCCCAGGGACATGACCTGGGAATGCCACCTCCTCTGGATTAGATTATTTTTTAAATATATTGCTTGAGAACTTCATGCATGAGTATGATGTGTTTTAATCAAGTTCACCCCACCTCCTCCCTTCCAGCTCCCCAGTTATTCCTCCACCACTGATTTTCCTTCCAGCTTCAATGGTCTGCTTTTTAAACCCATTGAGTCTACTCAGTGCTGTCAGCATGCGCATGGGAGTAGGGCCATCCGCTGGAACACGGGCAGCCTCTCAGGAGCCCCGTCCAGTGAAAACCAATCTGTCAGGGGTCGCTGTCCATTTCCAGCAGCCCCTCGGCTAGGGCTGTGCCCTATCCATGCCCTAGCTTTGGCTGACTTGATCTTGTACAGATCTTACGACACTGTGGTGCCTTTGAAAACCAAAACAAGCTCGGGCATCCAGATCCGGTGGCTGGTTTGGGGAAAACAAGTAGGCAGCCTGAGTCTTGGGAGCAGTGACTTTAAGTATGAAGCACGTACCCCAGGTAGAAGGTGCCGCTACCGAGCAGCACCCCCTAACTACGCCCTCTACCCCTCCTCACTACATCTCCAGAGTGTCACTGTACCTGGCACACTGCAGGCTTTGCTGTCGCTGGCCTTCTCTGCCCAGCCTGGCATGCACTTCCGCCCTCAGCCCTGACTACGCTGGGCTACAGGTTCTTACCTAACGCAGTGATTCTCAACCTAGGGGTCGCGACCCCTTGGGTCATGTATGAGATATTTATATTACAATTCGTAATACAAGTAAAATTACAATTATAAAGTAGCAATGAAATTATTTTGTGGTAGGGTGGTTACCACAACATGTGGAACTGTATTAAGGGGTCACAGTTGTTAGGAAGGTTGAGAACCATTGACCTAACAGCTGTGCACGCTGCTATACCGAAACACCATCCACCAAGGGACTTGAAGACAGAAGAAATGTACTGTTGACTGTTCTAAAGGCTTGGAAGCCCCAGATCAAGGCACCTGCAGAGTGGATGCCTGTGGATGGCTTCCTTGTTCCTAAGGCTGTGTTCCTCGTAGCCCCTCCCTCGGTGGGAGGGGCAAGGAAGGAACCTATGTGGAGCCCCTGGAGAGGCACTGATCCCAGTTCATTCCTGTCCCATCCTCATGACACAGTCACCTCCCACGTGCCCAAGTCTGCCACTTTAGGGATTCGTTTTAACACGTGAATTTGGCTCGTTCACAAATAGTCGGGCTACAGCACCACCTGAAAACCGTCTTTAAATTAATCTCCGTCAATACTCTCCACCCGGCACCTCCAGGGTCACGGGGCCAGGTGATGTTTACGGATGAATGGATTGCTCCCTCAGGAAGACACATACAATTTAAAGAAGCCCCACTTAGGGGACCTTCTTTTTTATATACATTCACAATTTATGGCTTCTTTGTTTAGCCATGATGTCAGATGTTCCTTCTAGAAGTATCTTCGGCTTGGGAATTATGAGTAAGCTGTTCCTTTGTAAAAACAGCTGGGCTGTATAGGGCAAGATGAGAAAATCCAGGAGGGAGAATCTTCTGTCTCCTACACACATTGGCTTCTCATTTTGTTGTTTTGGTTTGGTTTGGTTTTTCTGGATTTGGGTTATTTGGTGGCGGGTGTGTGTGTGTGTGTGTGTGTGTGTGTGTGTGTGTGTGTGTGTGTGGTTATTTGGAGACTTTTTAAGACAGGGCCTAATGCAGACCAGGCTTTAAACTTTATGTAGCTGAAGTTGGCCTGGAACTCTGATCTTCCTGCCTCTGCCTCTCAAGTGCAGGGATTACAGGCCTGTGTCACTATACACATCTCACGCTGGTTTGTCAACGTTCTGATTTATCGCGCTCAGGAGAACATGCATGATGGTGAACAGTTTCATTCATAGGAACTACCTGCCTCTTCCTCCTGTGGGCCTTTGCTTCCTAAAACTCAGGATCTTCCCTAAGTCCACGGGAAGTGTTTCTTCCCTCTGTCCATGTACCACCTTCAGACTCGCTCTCAGAGCTGGGCTAGGAGCATCAAGGAGCCTTCCACTCACTGATTCCACTCCACCTTCACTTACCGTGTGTGGAGTGTCCCTGTGCATGGCTGACTCACACCCATGGAGAGTCTCAGCTTCTACGATAACTCAAACCATCATCACCATCCTTGCTTCCTCCCTCCCTAGGGTCTACACAGCCTGGAGTCAGAGGCAAAGGAAGGGGCAAAGCTGGAGGCATCTGCCCCACAAGCCCCCAACCAGAGGACTGAAATGGTAATGAGCGCCCCACTCCATCCCATTCTTCAAATCACGGTTCACAGTTCCTTGTTCAACCACCATCCCAGGTACACATGCATACTGCAAAGATCTCTGTAAAATGTCTCGATAGCCCTACAGAGCAGAACTGAGGATTCCCTGAAGAATACGAATATCTGGATGGAATTTCCCCAGATGGAAATCTTAACCTGTGCCCAAGAGTTTCTGCTGTCCTCCTCGCTGGCCTGTCCAGTGGATTTCAGCCTTGCCGGGCCAACCCCTAATATGGCATAAATCAATTCCTAACAGTAAATGTGTGTGCAAGTGCGTGCAAGTGTGTGTGTGTGTCCTACTAGCTTTGTTCTCTGGTGTTCCCTGACTAGCACACAGACAAGTAGCAGAAGGTGTTCAGGGCAATATTATTGTTCTTACTTGCATCGCTTCTGTATGCTCAATGCTAAGTAAACCCTTTATTACTTTGCTATCCTACTAAAGGGTCATGAACTACAGCTTTAAAATGATGTAAGGACCACTACCACTGCCATGCACACGCCACTGGAAGATCTGAGTCTCAGGAGCAAGCAGACCGGTGCTTTTCCATGCTTCATCCCTTCAAGGGTGTGACGTCAGTCACGCACTGGGACGTCTCACAAGTCGTAAACCAAAGAAGAGCATCCGTGGATGGAAGCACACACTAATGCTCCCGACCTGGCTCTGAGGCTGAGGCTCATCGGGATAAATGAACAACAGGGTATGGACCCCCTTCAAAGAGGAGCTCTTCAGGGGGAAAAGGAATCCCCTGCCCTGCCGCACTGAGCAAGCCGGGCAGGCCAGCCCTAGAGGAACTTGAAGAGACCACATCAAAGGAAAGGAAGGAGGAGGCTGCACAGATCAGTGTCAGGGTTCCCCAAGAGACACAGAGAGGAAGGTGGGTGCGTTGATGAGCTCCCTGGAGAACAGAGCAGCAAAGGACAGGCTGTTCCTCTCCAGGCGAGAACAAGTCAAGAAAAAAAAATCCTTGGCAGAAACACAGCTAAAGCCACGACAAGATCTCAGCAATGGGAACAGCGTGGTTCTCCGTGACTTCCCAAAGAAACCAGGTTTCACCTGCCAGGCTGAGTAGTCCATGCTAGAAGCTCACTGACCACGTGTGCCTAGTTTGAAGGGTATTTGTCCTAATTGGGAAAAGAATCGTAAGACTTCTCACATACCATGAATCAATGATGCTTGAAAACACAAAACAACAAAATTCCCACTAAGTTTCTGCAACAATAAGCTTGACGCAATTCACTCTTTGGTTTCTGAGGGGAAGGTACTTAACACGGGAAATTAGGTCTTTACAGAAGTGATAAGCAGGCTTGCTGAGTGGCCCCGGACCTGAGATCTTAGCAAGAACTCCCAGATAAGGACCTGCTCATGATGGAGGAGCCAGCCAATAAGAAAGCAGCCATTTCCTCTGTTGAGGCAAGGCACCCTGTACTCTGCTCTGAGTCCTTACCTCCCGAGACAGGAACTCTTGCTGTGACTGTCCTAGGCAAACCTAAAGCTCCCACAGTCCTGTAGGCCCAGTAAAAACATGGTCCTGCCTCACGCTGTCCACTCACTTCTTCCAAATCCCATGAGGTAGATCTGCCTGAGGGAAGCCAGGCCACAGGCCAGAGCCAAGCTGTGAGGGACTGTGGGAAATGGAGCTTGCCACTCTGAAGCCCCTGTGGGGGAACATAACAGGTCCCTCAGTGGGATCCATCTCAGACAACTTGCCAGGGATATAACTGGGAACACTCAGAAGCAAGCAAACAGAAACCTGGGACTCGAGTATCACAGGAACATTTGGACTTGACGGAGATCTGCTAAAGTCATGGGAGAAATTCTGTAAGATACAAGCTCTGTATGGAGCCTGGTAGCATGGGAGGCACGGAGCACCATGGCTGGAACAGGGCTTCACTGTGTGAAAGGAGAAAGTAATTGTGGAGTCAAAGGAAATAAGACCATGGTTCCTCTCTCTTCCGCAGCCGGCACCCAGGTTCGGAAACATGGAGTCAAGAAATACTGCAGCTCTGGAGTTACCAGATGCTGACTTTCAAGATGACAGAAACATTTTCTTTATACACCGGATCCCGGGCACTGTCTCTACAGCTGACTCATCCCATGTTAGAGCTGTCACCTCACTATTGATAGTGTGAGCTTTGGACAAAGTATTAACCTCCCTGCGCTGCTTCCTTTTTTTTTTTTTCTGAAAAAAATTGAATTGCATAGAAAAGATAATTGCACCAAGTTTCGTCTATGAGTTGTTACTTATAAAACTGTATTATATTATGTATAACCTAGTGCCCAATTTATAGGAATGCTCATCCCCTGCAGTTGAAGCTAAGGGAAAGAGAGATGCACTCGTGGTGTGGGAAGTCCTTCTGTATATGTGTTGCTTTTATTGGTTAATGAATAAAGAAGCTGTTTTGGCCAGTGACGTAGCAGAATATAGCTAGGTGGGGAAATCTAAACTGAATGCTGGAAGAAAGAAGGCAGAGTCAGTGAGGTGCCATGGAGCCACCTGAGGGGAAAGACGCAAGCTGTCAGATGGAAGATAGCCTTGTGGTAAAATATAAAATAATGGAAATGGGCTAATTATAGATGTAAGAGATAGCTAGCAATATGCTTAAGCTATTGGCCAAACAGTATTGCAAATAATATAGTTTCTGTGTGATTATTTCAGGGCTGAGAAGCTGGGAACAAACAAGCAGCCTCCTACAACACGCTCGCATGACACTCCTCATATTAATGAGATCATGGGCCAGATATATACTTGCTCTTGCCCCTGGGAAGTGCCTGCTCTATTGCCAAAGGCACCTGAAATTCTAAAATAACCATCATAAGCAGTGGTGGTGCATGTCTTTAATCCCAGCACTCGGGAGGCAGAGGCAAGCGGATCTCTGTGAGTCTGAGGCCAGTGTGGTCTACAAGAGCTCGTTCCAGGACAGGCTACAAAGCTACAAAGAAACCCTGTCCTGAAAATACAAAAATAAAATAACCAATATAATAGTATTTTCCTCTCTTTCTTTTCTCTTATTTTCTTAAAAGAATAAACAAGGTTCTAAAAAGATTATATGTTGTCACACAACTGTAATCACTTGGCTAGAAAATTCTGGATCCAGATTTGAATCTTGCCCTATTCCACTAAGGAATGTCGTATTATGTCTACTCCATCACTCCCTGCCTGAAACAGCCCTGAGAAGCCAGGTTGGGAGATGCTTATGTAATGGAAAGGGGGTCCATTCCTGTGTTCCCTCCAGCCCTCACCCACCTCACCATGAATAGGCATGCTTCCACATTTCAATGATGCCCTCCCTGCCCTTTGACGGACAGGCTCCCAGTCTCTAGATGACAGTTTCCGCAGGGATCCAGGGACCACAGTTCATTATGGTGAGCGATCCCAGGGGCAGAGAAAGGAGCTGCAGGACAGCTCAAGGCAGAGTCAGAGTCCAAGTGTCTAGTGGGTCAACCAGCCATTCCCGCTGTGATCCACATGTCCCGCTGTGATCCATGTGCCCCATGAACCATCAGATGGCACAGCACTGGCGTCCACCTTCTTAGGCCTGCCACGCAGATCCACCAACAGCCTGAAGAAAGGACACCATCAGCCTCATCCAAGCACTAATTAATTAGTTAATTTAATTAAACAAAACAAATGCCATGTGTACTTTCTCTCTCCCTGTCCTGGAGGACTGCCTTTCTCGTAGAGGAGCACGGCAAGGCCTGTGAGCCAGAGGATTCAGCACAGGCTGAATAGAGAAAGACAAACTGGTGGTTTCTGGTTGAACTTGAAACTGAAGTGCTGAAATGGCTAGATTTTTTTTTCCTAACTCAAAGGTTCCTAAGATCTGCAAAACCAGGCAGCCTGTACAAGTTCAGCAGAGGAGACATTCAGACAGCACAGCTGGTGAGGAGTGCCCAATGGGCTGACAAGGTTAGTCCTCTTTTAATCTCTTGCTGTCCGAACTTTCTACAAGCACTCACTACTTTTATGAATAAGAAAGGTTAAGATTCACACTGACTACTCGGTTGTAAAGAAAGGAGAAGCTTGCCATTTAAGGAAAGGCAGGAGGAGACTGTGGTTTCTCATCCCAGGACGCTTGGACTTATCATTTCGTATCTGAGGCAGTGTCCTTTGCAACTGCCAACTCCATAAACACGGGGGGCTACAAATCACATTAATGATGCCTTGAGGGGAAGGCAGCTTTCATCTGTGGCCCTGCAGATGCGACAAGTGCCGTTGATTCCCAAGTGGGGACAATACACCTACCTTTACAGGAGGAGGCAAAGCCAACTGCCTGACTATTGCTCACTCCTGAGGAGCAGCCATAGTGACCTCCCAGGCCTCCTGCTTGCCTGCCTGCCTGCACTATACTAGGTTTTCCTATTTGGTGCTACAACCAGCTGAGAAAGAAGAGGCCGTAACTAGTGTCGTCCATAAATAACGTGGACCTGAGACTGTCTCCAATTCAAACACAAGAGAACATGATCTCAGCAGATTCCTGGATCATCACGGATACACGGTCCTAAAAAGGCAAGGTTGGGATTCCAGGGCAGTAGAGGATGGGTAAAGGCGGTGGGACACAGGATTTAAAAGAAACCGTATTCCAGAGAACCACGCTGAAGCCAGTCAGTGTGCCCAGCACTAGAGAAAAGTCCAAAGTCAGTGGTCTTGGGAATACTGCTCTCTGGAGTCAGTTGAGGTCATCCTGACTCCTTGGCAGTACCCAAGCTTTAACTCGAGGAAGCCAAGGGCTCTTTTCTTTGTCAGCACTCAGGAGACAAGAGCCTGGAGCCAAGCCCCAGAGCTATCAGCAGCCAGTTCTTAGCCAAAGGCTGGCCAGCTTCCAAGGCCAGGTCCAGGGGCAGGTGGCTCTGAGCACAGCCTCTCCCAAGCATCATCTCCATAGCCATCAACTTTTCAACGTCCCCAAGCAGGGTCTTCCCCAGAGGCCACACAGCCCAAGTTACCCCGGATTTCAAAGACTGCAGGAAGAGAGTGGCACAACCTTTCCCTCTGGGTTCTTTTCCATAAGGTGGTGGGGTCATCCCCACAGCCATGGGCTAAGGGACCAATGGGCTTTTCATGAGCTGCAGGGTGATGAAGCTGCTAGCTAGCAACACAGCACTTAGATGGGTTCCCAGCACACAGATTTCCCTAAGGTAACAGAAGTGCTCCACATGGTTAGCCGTGGACTAATGACCTTAGGCTACCGGACAGTTTCCTCCACAAGGACAAGGAGTCTCACCCACGTCAGCTCCTGCCCCTGCCACATCCCCTCCTGCAGCCACCTGTGCTCCCAGTCCCTTGCATCTATGCCTTTTCTTGGACCCAGAGGTTGTGCATCCTGCTTTTTACAACATCCATCTAGAATCATTCAGATTTTCTGAACTTCTCTTTGACCATCCAAATCGCATTTCACTGGGTCTCCTGCATACTGTCTCTTGGCCTACTGCTGTTGTCATTGCCTGCTGTGAGCACCTTAGGCTACGGCATCTGTCTCCTCAATGCAGACTCTGAGCAAATGACAGAGTAAAGAAACCCCAACCTTGTAAGTAAGCATGTCTTTCTTTTTCAGTACCACTTGTAGAGAGTGTTCTGAAACCACCCTGACTGCATTTGGATAGGTCTTCTCTCTACCTGTCTTCTAGCTCTCTGAATCACACCCAATACCGCAGACATCAATCAAAGAGGACACAACTATGGTGCCCTTTGGTTCATTGGGAACTCAATTGACTCGGATAAAAATAAAAATAAAAAAAGGCTAGCATTTTACATAAAGTTGAAATAAGCCACCATGCTGAGAACACGGTGTGGTGTGGCTTCCTGATGGGCACAAGGACTTCAGGGAAATGGTTCTTACACTCACAGATGACATCCTCTTCATAAAGACAATGGTCTACGGTCAGGCTGGCTGATACCGTCATCTTCCAGTTCCCTCAATGAGCCCATTCTCAGGAGGCTCTGAGCAACACCAGCAGCATCCAGAAAGGTTCCCTCAGTGCCTGCCTTGAGCAGAGACCCAACGAAAGAGACTTGTCTCCAAAGCTTTCAGATTTGCTAAAAATATTCTCTATTTCACAAGCAGTCAGGATTAAAAAAAAAAAAAAAAAAAAAAAAAGATAGATTTTGTTCCAGTCTTCCTGCTGGGGCTCACTGGGTAAAATGTATCTGGAGCTGCCTAGGGAAATAAAACCTTCCTTCAAGGGCCTTGCAGATCTCCTGAAAGGTTTTGTCTCCAGCTGGCTCAGGAGCACTTACTCATTAAATGCACTGAACAAGCTCAGTCTCTCAGCAGCTCGGCTTCAGGGCACGCTGCAGTCCATCACCCCTAGGAACCTGTCCAAGCCCAGAACCCAGGCTGGAGGAAGTGCGCGTGCCCACTGGTCTTCCTCCATCTGTATGGAGCTTTCTCAGTCAAGGGAACCTCACAGTTTGTTAGCCCTTCTGAGGCCCGACTTCTCTGTGAGCAAATCCCCAACTAGAATGCACTAAGAATATTAAAGATAAGCCACCTAAATGTGTTCAAGAAGGACTCCTGGAGCACATTCTTCTGTGAATGGACCGGATGAGCTAGGCAGACTGCCACATGGATGCGACAGGAGAGACGGGAGGGAAAGAAATGGACAGGTGAGAAACGTGTCAGGTGACTTGCTCAGACCCGGTGGCATGAAAGTTCTTGACTTTGTTGTACAGTGCATAGCACCAGGTGTCAAAACAGTAAGCCAACAAGTCCCCCGAAGAGGACATCAAAAACCCAGTTTCCTGAACCCAGACAGATTCTATGAGACTATGGGTCTGCAGACCCAATAGCATGCATTTCTGTGCATATCTGTGTACTGTGCATGCACTATGTATGCCTGGTTGCGTGTGTTTAGCACACATGTGTATACAGCATATGTGACTTCCCAATGCTCCTACTTTATACAGAGAGGCATGTTCTCTCACCTGAATCCCGAGCACACCAACAGAGCTAGTCTCACTGACCACATAGCTCGAGATCCCTTGTCTCTGACTCCCAAGCACTGACACCAAAGGCAGGCCTGCATGCTGGGTGTATGCAGTGCTAGAAATCAAACTCAGCACTTCGCGCATGCTAAGCAAGCATTCTAACACCCTGCATCCCCAGCCCAGATTACATAGCATGAATCTTCTTCAAAGCCCTGGTCGACAGCTACAGGCAGTCCCTCGTGTTGCGTGGCTTCAGGGAGGGATGAGTCTCAGTGGTTAGGACAAGGTCTGTCCCTGCTCCATTTACCAGTGTGGCCATGGCTCTGGCCAGCATGTAGACACGGGGTGGGTACGGCTGACATGAGACACAGTTGAGCAGGGTACCTCTCCTCTTCAAGGAGGGAAGCAGGGGGTTTGAGAGAAGCAGCACACAGACCAACACACCCACCATGGAAGACAGCTGCAGTGGCCAGGGGCACTGGGACACCAATCCCTGTAGTATCTGGAACATGACAGGAGTGAGAAGAAACAGAGGGGCCTGTGGAGGTAGATGGCTTCCATGACACAGGCCCAGCAAAGACGTCTGGTGACCCCAGAGACCCAGGTCCAGAAAGGAGAAGAAACAATGAAGAAACTCCCCTGGGAAGACCTGAAAAGGAAGAAGAAACCATGAGGAATTGAGCAGGCAGTCTAGGAAGGAAGAGAACCAAAGAAATAAAATAGAGAGGATGGTAGGGTCAAAGATCAAAGGGTATATGGCTGAGGGGGTTGGGAGCAGAGCTGATAAATCATATACATCCTGGGCCAGTCAGCCATATGCTTAGGAGAATAAAATAATTACATCCTACAGTGTGCTATGGTATGCAGCAAGAATGTTCTAGAGTTTAGGTATATGGCTTGCCCTTCCAACTTCAGATATGTTCAGCTGGAGCTGGCAGAATGTGTTCCTTGTAAGTTAAAGACCTTCTGTATGATCAAATATACATAGAGAGAGGCTGAGAAGGAGGTTCATGCCATAATCCCAGCACTTGGGAGATGGGGTAGGGAGGGAGGATCGAGAAGGCTTTCCTGAATTCAGCCGCCAGCACTGTGTAAGTTGAGCAACACAGGTAGATGTCCTAGATGTCACCACCTTCCTTGTGACGAGTCATGTTCCTTCTTCTCATTTATCCTAGATCTGCCTTCTAAGATCCAGACTTCACAACCCTTGGCCAGAGGATATTTTGAGGCACTGAGGCCGCTCGCCCATTCTCTAAGAGGAAGGTTAATGTGCAAAACAGATGTAAGATGTGACTCTGGAGGAAATCAGATGGAGCTGTCCAGATTCCCTTCTCTGCGGTCACCTCCACCCTGAGTGCCCGCATGCCACCAGCTGGACATCTCAGCTGCGAAATATCCAGCCCAGAGCTGATTGCTTCTCCCTGATAAATGGTTGCTCTTCCTATTCAGCGCTTTCTGCCTCAGAAACAGCATGTGTTCTCCTAATTGCTCAAGGATGCAGCTCCACCCTTTTCTTTCTCATCTCTACTTCATGGTACCTACTGGTATATCCCAAGGAATAGCATAACTCCATGACAACCTAGCATCTGTAGAATCAGCATCCTTGTTCTTGAGTGCTGTATCTATTACCCCAGCCTGGGTTGATCTCTCAGCTTCTATCACTACCTCCTGCAACCCCTACTTTCTCCGTCTGCCCCATGGCTCAGACAAAATAGAAATCAGACGATGTCACTTGCCAACTCAAAAGCCCTTGATGACTTCAGATTGCTCCTAGAATCAAATCCAAACTTAACTGATTTTGAGGCACTCCACAATCCTTTTCCAGACAATAATATAAGGGGGCAGGACTGCTCTGTTTTATCCACCTCCTTCACAAAACCTGGCACATAGTAGGAGCTGCCACACAGAAGTAATTCTTGGTTGACTGAATCAATGGACTGCTGGGTCCCTTCTTGCTTTGGCTTCCCTGTTGTTTTGCTCAACCTTTTAACTCTGGCACTGCCATTGGCTGCTGATTCCATTGGTGTGAGTGAAGGCTGTCTGCGTACCTACAGTGATTTGTGTACGAAGTGCATGAAGGAAGGGCCCTGCAATGATAAAAGCATGTGTGTTATGAGACCTTATCATAAAACATTGTTTGGTGGGTTGCAGTTTGTTGAGTAGGGTTGATTCTTCCCTCTCATTCCTTCTGTCTTTTCATGTGGAAAACTGCGATCTGAGGCGGAGACCCTGGGGTCTGAGGGCCCCCCTCCTGGTGTTTTATCTAGGGGTCATGTGGAGGATCTTCAAGCTCCCATCCTGCAGATTACTTCCAGGTGGAGTGACCTACTGAGAAGGAAAAAGGCTCTCACAGTCGGGAGCCACTATCATTTCTGTGTGTGAGAAGAAGAGCAAGCATTAAACCATCAAATGTCCCTAGCTAATGAGACAGAGGAAAAGAGCCCACTCTTCTTAAAGGCAGGAGGCTGCCTTTGGAGGCTTGCCATGGCAGCAGCCTCTGAGGCTCATAAATACCAGGCCTGTATCCTGGGTGACTACAGATAAGGCATGGGGGTTCTCCAGGTTGCTCTAGGGTTGGGAGGGAGTGTCTGCCACTCTTTTCTCTCTTTTCAAGGATAGCTTCCCTTGCCCAACTTTTGAGGCAGCTTCCTTTGGACTAGGAATGGCAACTGCCCATTGGTTTTTGTCTGTGCACCAAGACCCACACTTTCAGAGGTTAGTTTAGGGGGGTGTCACTGGGGAAATAAGGGAAATATGACTAACAGGGTGGAACTGGGAACTTTTGCTGATCTTTAGGTTTCTGAGAGCTGATTGCGTGGTAGGGATTCAGCTGGGGATAAAACATGGAGTTCGTATCCCTAAGAAGTGATCCTGACCCTAATCCAGTACAGACGGGCTCTAAGGCAAGCGAAGAACTTAGCTGCAGGAGGTGTAGAAGATGGTATGTGACATTGAGGGTGAGGAACATTACTGGTCACACAAGTCATAAGCTCAGACTGGGAGGGAGAGCCTGAGTGAGAAGCAGAAACAGCCTTAGAGACTAAATGGCAAAAATGTGATTGTATGTGCTGTCCCAACAAGGAACTAAGCAATGGGATGGCCCCAGATTTTCCATTCAAGAGACAGGCTTGTTTCCAAATGGAAAAGAAAAAGGATTCTGAAGGAATCACTGTCATCAACAAATTCCAGATTTCCCATGTTTTGGAAGAAGGGCAACCATCCACCAGGAGGACCAGACCCCCAATCCCTGTTCCAAGCCAACACCCTTCAAGATCTCAGATAGGTCATGGAGCACACATATTGAAGCCTCAAGGTCTTCCTGTATGAGATGATGTAACTACAGTCTCTTCAGTCCTTGTTTGGAGCCCACCTCATTCTAGGGCTCATGAGCTTAGGTCAGTACAATGTTAGGGACAGGGGTGAACAGATGCTTAGATATACTTAGCAAGTCCCCACACTAAAAAGTTCCTCCAACTGGGCGGTCATGGTACACACCTTTAATCGTAGCACTCGGGAGGCAGAGGCAGGCTGATCTCTGTGAGTTCGAGGCCAGCCTGGTCTACAGAGTAAGTTCCAGAACTGTTATATAGAGAAATTCTGTCTTGGAAAATCAAAAAAGGAAGGGAGGAAGGAAAAAGAAATTCTTCCAAGGCTGGGACTTGTAGAGCATTTCTTTAATCCCAGACCTCAGGAGGTAAGGTCAGGTGAATCTCTGTGAATCTAGGCTAGCCTGATCTACATAGTGAGTTCCAGGACAGCCAGGGCTATGTAGAGAGACCCTGTCTCCAAAAAGGGGGGGGGGGAAGAAGAAAGAAAGATGGAAGGAAAGAAGGGAAGGAAAGGAAAGGAAGAAAGAGAAATTAATTCTTCCATGAATTTAGAGAAGCCAGACACTAAGGACACAGTACAGACCTTGCAGATGGCTCCCACAATTGATTGAGGTGCTGACTTGAGCTGCCGTAACGATAGGCAGATGCTTCTTGCGATGGAGGCGACCAAGCGTTACTTATCATTTTCTCTTGTGCTGCCATCTGTGCTACAAGCAAAGCTCCTGTGGGTTTACAAGGAGAAAGGTAAAGAAAATTACCCACCAGATCTGCTGCTCAAGCTCCAAGCCTAGCACTGAGATTCAGACTATTACCACTCGTTAGGTTCAAGGCTGCTTCCCTCTATGGGGCAGGAGGATGTGGATAAAGAGGGAAGGAAACAGGAAAGGGGACTAGCAGACTGGAGAAGATGCTAGTGCTGAAGATAATTGTATGGAGCAAGCAATATCAAAATATGCACAGAATCCAGAACTAAAACCCAATAGGAAAGGTACCATGGAGGTGAAGGGGGTGATGGGTGCCAATCACACTAGGGCACTACCACAAAAGGAGCCCTGTACTGCCCACAGCAAGGATGAAACCCTAAAAATACCACGCTACATTAAATAAGCCAGTTATAACACACCACGTAAGGTATAATTCCATTTGTATGAAATACAGTTTATATCCAGAATAAAGACAGAGGGTAGATTCATGGTTGCTTAGGACTACAGGGAAAGGGAGGCAGGGGTCTAATAGAGGGTTTACTGTTTTGTTAGGAATGATGAAAGCATTTAAAACTTGATTATAGAAATGGTTGCATAGTACTTGCTGGGGAATATGCTGAAAATATCACTGACTTGTATGGTGTATAAGGTAGATGTCACAAGAGCTGATATTTTTCATGTACGGGAAGCAGCTGTTCTTATTGCACATGTTGGGGCCGATACTAGATACTGCTTAATTCCAAACGACGAAAAACTGAAGTTGACTATTGATTCCATTATTGAAGGAAGAGCCACTCCCCTGTGACGAGAGAGCAGAGACTAGTCCAGAAATGTTCAAAACATAAAAACAACGTGCCGGACTCTTTCTATTCCTAAATCTCTCTGGTGGTTGGAAGGGATGGCGGTGTTGGTCGTTTGGAAGGTGTGATCAAATAAAGTGCATGTTTTACAAGAAGTGCCACTCCTGTCCGTTCTAGCAGCTACCATACACACAAGAATGAAGCTTTCTCCAGAGAATGTGTAAGTGGGGGCTATGTTTGCATGGAGGTGAGCCAGAGGGATGGAGCTCACCACAGGGAGAAGATGCTGGGAGCCGTGGGTGTGTGGCTTGAACTCATGATTAAGACGATGAATAACTAGCCATTCATAATTCTGCAAGCTGCGACATAGCAGCCTTGATAATGAAATTGAATCCTGCCTTGACTTTCCGTTATGACCCTGACCCTTGGTCCTGCACGAATCCAGCCCACCTCAAGCCTGAGCTACCTCAGAGTCACCTGGTCCATTTGTGAGAGCACAGCTTTCTGGAAATGGCACAGAGTTTCTGATTTAGCCAATCTGGGAATTTTACGTTTTGGTTTTTTGATTTTTCAAGACAGGGTTTCTCTATGTAGCTTTTGGACTCTGACCTGGAACTCACTCTGTAGACCAGGCTGGCCTCGAACTCACAGACATCTGCCTGCTTCTGCCTACCAAGTGCTGAGATTAAGGGCATGCGCCACCACCACCCGGCAAATTTTACATTTCTAACAAGGTTTAGATCAGTGGTTCTCAACTTGTGGGTCTCAACACCCAACGGGGGTCGAATGACCCTTTCATAGGGTCACATAGTAGAGATCCTGCCTATCAGATATTTACACTGTGATTCATAGCAGTGGCAAACTTACCGTTATGAAGTAGCAATGAAAATAATTTTTGGTTGGGGGGGTCACCACAACATGAGGAACTGTATTAAAGGGTCACAGCTTTAGGAAGGTTAAGAGCCGCTGCTATAGATGGTGCAGATGCTGATGCTGAAGCCAGGTAGAAGGGGTCAATCTATTGATCTCGCTTGTGAGCAGCAGTAGCGGATACAACCTGCCAAGTGCATTCCGGGACTGAATGATTCCATGGGCGGACTCTTCACCCAACATAGCTGGGGATACTCCAGGGATAGGAAGGGTTAAGGAAGGAAGGATTGCTCTAGTACAAGAGAATCAGCTGGGGCCCTCGTACCATCTAAATTGGATTCTCAGCTTCTCGCTCATTGATTACAATCAGTCAAGCTATCCCGGTAATAAATTGCCTTAAATTATTGAAGTGGTAATGGGCACAGCTGGGTAAATAGAGCACAGGCCAGCGAAGATCTATATTCATGAAGAGGTTGTCCACACAGCATGGCTCCCACTGGGTTTGCCTCAAAGATATTTGTTCCTACCGGCCTGCTAGCTCTCAGTGCTCGCCCATCTGCCGGCTCTCCAGCAGAGGAGGCTGAAGTCCCTCACACACTCGGGGCAGGTCTCAGAAGCCAAGGCTTCATGGCTTTGCAGCACATATCCATAAAAGCAGGACTCCTGTGCGTCTTTAATCTACGGAACAGCATGCATGCCAAGAATATTTAAACACCCTTCGATGAAAATAAAACTTGCGATTTAAACCAAGGATCCCTCAATTACAGGTTGCACTCGGGGCAAATAAATGAAGTTGAAACCAAGTTTGTTTTGTTTTTGCTTTGTTCTCACTTTGTTTTCAAAGTGTATTTTCTTTCTAAAAAAAAAAATGAGATTTCAAGATTGTGATTCTTGTCCCAGTGAAATGAGCATCGATAAATATCACTGTTTTCTTAAGAAAACTTCTCACCTAATGCGGTGTGGTGGAAAGCAGCTGCAGCAGGACTGAGCAAGATTAAGAGAGGCTCCTTAGAAAGCATCATGAATCAGAGCATGCAAATCACCATGGAAACTAAGTCATGTAATTATTATGTAATAGGATAATAGGCTCACTAATATCCTAGGAAAGTAAGGAAGTCCGCTACCTAAGAGATGATAGTGGGTATCAACGAGCAATACAGCAAGAAAACGGAAGAACGGGGGTGGCTGGGAACGCCCACCTTCCCCTGACCTGGTCAACAGGTATTTGCCAAGCTTAGCAGGAAAGCGCCTTGCTGTCCTGTGGAAGGCAGGGGCCAGCCATTTCCCCACGCATTCAATGAGACTTGCAGCCTCTGATGTTTCCAGTGCCCTTGCAGCCTCCCAGAGGCTTGGATTATAGAGGACTGCACTAGTTACGTCCTCTTGTAACGAAACAGCTGACAAAAGCAACGTCAGGAACGAAGAGTTTATTCTGCCTCAGAGTTAAAGAAGAGATTCTGTGCCTGGGGGCAGGAACACGAGGCGCTGGTCACAGTGTGTTCACACGAGGAATTGGATATGCGTGATGACGCTCAGCTAGCATCTTCCTCGTCAATCTAGGTCCTCACTCATGGGATGGTGCCGCCTACATGAGGGTGGCTCTTCCCTATGCAATTAAACCCTTCTGGAATTATCCTCACAGATGCATCTAGAAGGGTTTCCATGACGGTTCTAAATCCAATCAATGAAGATCAACCAGTCTAGGGAAGGTGCTGTTCTTGGTGCACCTCGGAAGGCAGCCCAGCTCTCTCACACTTACACCTTGGTGCAAGGTGCAAGAGCCTAAGAACAAGGAGAGGAGGACACAACCCACCGTGGGCACCTGCACCATCAAAGGGTTTCCATTAGATTACTAAATGCTTTTTTAAAACTTGATCAACAGACGGTTGGGTTTTAAAAAAGAAAAAAAAAACATTAGAGTTGAAAACCAATTGAATTAAATGAAGCTAAAAAAGAATAGAAACTGGTCAAGATTAAAGATCCATGACAGTAAGTGGTGGGGTATGCCTTTAATTCTAGCACTTGGGAGGCAGAGGCAGGCAGATCTCTGAGTATTCGAGGCCAACTGGTCTATAGAGTGAGTTCCAGGACAGCCAGGGCTACACCGGGAAACCCTGTCTCAAAAAAACAAAAGAACAAATAAACAAATCTGTTGGACACCAGTTATACCAATTATAACACTAGCACTGAGGTTTCTTCTTTTCATCTTTAATAATCTCAAACCCAAAGGAGTAAAGACATAACAAGCTTCCAGAAAACACAAGCTAGACTCAAGACATACAAAACCATCACATCTATTTGGATCTTTTATCTTTTTAAGCATAAGTTATGTAACATAATGTGGTGGCTTGAAAGGAAATGTCCCCCAAAGGTAGGGACACTATGAGGAGGTGTGACACTGTTGGAGAAAGTGAGTCACTGTTGGGGAAGTCTTTGAGGTCCCTTTTGCTCAAGCTTCCCTCAGTGTGACAGTCAGTCAACTTCCTGTTGCCCGCAAGGTGTAGCACTCTCAGCTCCAGCACCACATCTGCCTGCACGCCCCCATAATTCCCATCATGATGATAACAAACTGGACCTCTGAAACTGTAAGAGAGCCACCCCAATTAAATGTTTTCTTTATAAGTGGTGCCACGGTCATGATGTCTCTTCAAAGCAATAGAAAACCCCAACTAAAACACATAATTAAAATAACTTCTAATATTCACTTATAGTTGGTTAGGAAAAGCCTTCTATGTTTTTATGCTTTTATTAAGTATCTGTAAATAAATATTATATATTTTTTAATTGTTTTCACAATGTACTTATACATTGCAACTTAATGTTTTTGCTAAAAGTCCTTGCCTTAGGGAGAGATGTAAAACATGTACCTCTCCTCCTAGGCTCCCAACAAGGTGAGTTATGGTTCCATTAAAGTTCACCAGGCAGGAAACCAATGAGCTTATCGGGCTTCCTTACAAAGCGATAGGTGAGAGGTAGGACCAGCAGCAGCCACATTAGAAGCTCTGCACCTGGTAGGACCGAATCCATCTCTCCTCTTCCTCCCCCACTTACATATTCGAGGCCCTCCCTGAGACACTAAGCCCACACACAATTAGAGCAGAATTTCAAAAAAATCTCTGGGAGGAATGACTGGAGGCATGGTCAACTCTTACCAAGCCCAGCTGTGATGATCTCTGGCGAGCAAGCCAAGCTGGCTTCCTGAAGACGGTGGTGGTTTGACTCGGAGGCTAGCCTGCACAAGAACGTGTTCCTTCAAATTTAAGCTTTTGTGAATTTGGGGTACGGATCCATGTAGATTAATATCTGTGCTCAGTGCACAACTAAGCTTATCCATCCCTTGACACAGGGCTGTTACAAAGAGTGGAGTCTGAATAAGAGATTTGAGACTCAAGATCTCGAGCGCTAGAATGGGTTTATGTGCATTTCGCAAGTGGGCCAAGCTCTTTTGGGGTCTGCATTTGTGTGACCAAGCTGTGAATGGCACATAGTTACGGACTTGGGTCAACTGGGCCTGGTTTACAAAGGCTGTGTTTAAAATCAGAGTAAGAGGACTCTACATTTATCCACAATTTAATCAACAATTATTTCAGTAATGTTACTGTCCCGAAAGCACGCCTGGGTCTTCAGGATAGAGAAACACAAGGCTCAGAAACATGAGCCTCAGATTTTAAGCTACCCACTTCCAAAAGCAGTCAGTCATCTTTCCCTAAGGCATCCACATGAACTGAAACACGATTCTGAACAGGGACAATGTGACTCGCACCGAAATCCAAACCTCCAGAGGGTTCTATGCACACAGCTCTCATCTACCGGTGCTAGAGCTATGTACGGGGCTCTAAAGTGAATCTGCCGATTTTGTCCTAAAGCCAATCTGATATTGTCATCTGCTGAGTAGTTCATGAATGCCACGCGAGGCCACTGTACCACCTCAGCCCCCCAACTCTGCCCCAGCTCCCTCCTGACCTGCTCTCCCCTGTCAGCACTGACATGGGTCGAGGATCTCGGTCATATGCTGTACTTCTGCTGTCATTGTTTCAATCATTCTCATTCTGACTGACGTTGAGCTGGGCTGACTGACATCCTGCCAGATATACTCGCTCCCATGGATAGCTTTCACATACCAAGCCCTCCAGGCCTCTGGTCCACTCTGTCACACATTACTTCCCCCTGGTATCCAGTGTCCTAGCAATGAAAGATTCTCAAGTTACCTATCAAAGTGCAACCCAGTGCCTTCCAAAAGTCAAATTTAGATTTTTCAGCCTGCTAACAATAGAGTCTGAAGTGAGAGAGTCACCATGACCCCAACCTGCCGTGGGCTTCCCTCCCTTACAAGAGTTTCTTGTAAAGCCTTGGACTTGATTTTGCATTCGTAATATTGTTTCTTCAAGTAAGAAAGCAATGGGGGCTGGAGGTAGCTGTCAGTAAAGCCCTTGCCTCAGGAGTATGAGGACTGGAGTAGAATCCCCAACATCCATGTAAAAACAAAACAAAACAAACCACCAAGACAGACACGGTGGCACACACTTGTAATTCCAGCTCTAGGAAAGCAGACAGAATACTGGGGTCTGGTTGGCCAAACTAATCAGCAAGCTGAAAGATCTGAGAGATCCTATCTCAGGATAAAGTGTGGCCTCACACATCACACATACATCATGCAAATAAATAACATCGAAATCCTCCAAGCCCGCCCTCAAACCTGGTCCTCCCAACAGAAATGACTGCTTTCTCCTGGAACTGTCCCAGGGAGCACTGGAGAGTACAGAGGTTTGGTCCGAGGATTCAAGCACAGAGTGGCGCTTCCCTTTGCCTGTCTCCTCCCACTGGCTCCTCAGGCTTGGACCCATCACCCACCCCACCTGGTACTCATTGACATTGGTCAAGCCTGCTCCAGTGGCCTTCAAGCAGGACAGGAGGCGCCCAGGCTCCCAGCTCAGTGATCTGAGCCCCACCCTGCTCCAGCTGTGTCCATTGGACTCTCCCGGGACTGGCCAGGCCCAGGCCAGATGATCTGACATGAAGGAAAGGGGAAATTCTTGGCATTCCTTCTGCAGAAGACATCTGCCCAGCTCAAGGCAGTGAGCAGCAAGGAGATGGAGCCTCAGAGACATCTTCAACCCCAACACAGTTTAGGGTAGAAAAGAACCAAGTCCCCTCTCATCAAGTGCTTACATAGGGACCGTGTATACACTGTGGAGTAGGGAGCCTGGAAGTGGGATCCCTTCAGGCAGGCCAAGGGAGGATACAGGACCAAGCCCTGAAATTCTCTCTCAATGCACACAGACTTCCAGTTTTGGAAAAATGTCTTCATATTCCCAGAAATGACCCAATGGAACAATCAGATCGCATTATTCTCTCCAGTCATCAAGGCTCAGCCATGGTCCCAGATGGAAAGGGCCACAATCTTGTCTTTAACTCTATCTAGACCTGCCACACTAACTCGTGACTGCGACTCCCTCCTTGAGATCACATTTGCTCAGTTTCCTTTCTCACCAGCCACAAAAGAGGCTCACTGGAGAATCCTCGGTTTCGCAGCCTGAACTTGCCAAACCAGGCTCTGCCGTCAGCATCCACCAGGCACTGGAGGGCTGCCCGGCAGTCTGGCTGGAGCTCTTCTACCCGACAGCCAGAGAAACGACATACAGCCCGGAGTCCCTGCCCAGCAGACCCTCTGAGGGGCCCCAACGCTCTAATTAGCCAGCATCCTTGTATCATCTGAGACTCTTGGCAAAGTCCAATCTTTCTTCCGAGTCTCAGCTCATCAATGCCACGAAGCCCCGTTTAGCACCTTGCCCACTAGACTGAGACAGTCATTCACCAGTCCTTCCACATCTTCATTAGACACGCAGTCCTCTTTATGGGTTCTACACTCAAGGATCCAGCCATCCAAGAGCAAAAATATAGTACTGTCAAAAACAAAACAAAACAAAAAACCAGGTGGATAGTTACTAAGAAATGACGCCTGAGGCTGACCTCCGGACTCCATATGCTAGCTAGACTCTGATTCAAAGTCAAAGAAGAGTTTAATGTCACCTTTCCTCTGATCCTTGCTGAACACGCCTTTCATTCAAACCTAGAGGAGCGCAGCACACTGTCTCTCACCATCATGAGCTAGAGTTCCTCCCAACTCACAGCCATGTCTCCCCGCCTCTCCATAACACACACCAACGGCTGTCAGTCAGCTCATGTGGTGGGAACCCGGGCCACTCCACACCCACTGGATCAGAGGGCATCCTTACGGAAGCTCTGACGGATGTGCATAGAGAGGAAAATGGGACCCCCACAGAACCCCAGGAGAGCCCAACCTGCAGCAGTTAAAGGAGCGTGTCTCACTGGGTCATACACAGACATAACTAGTAAAAACTGTTGGTGTTGTGTGTGTATGTACACACACATGTGGGGGCCAGAAGTAAACTTGGGTGGTTTCTTGTTCCATTTGTTTTTTGTTTGTTTTGTTGTGTGTTTGTTTGTCTTTGAGACAAGGTGTTCCACTGACCAGGAACTCCACCAGCAGTCTAGGCTGGCCAGTCAGTAAATTCCAGGTGTCCACCTGTCTCCACCTTCCAGGGCTGAGAATACCCGGACATGCCACCATACCCAGCTTTTTAAATTTTCATTTCACTATTTTTTTTCTGTGTGGGTTGTGGAGAATTAAATTCAGGTCCTTCTCCTTGCTAAGCAAGCACTTTGCGGCCTGAGCTGTTGGTCCAGCCCTAGGTTATTGTGTTTTTAATTTGAGACACTAATCCTAAACAAGAACCACCTGTGTGGCCCACGCTACACTGTGTGAATCCTGTCCTACACCTGAGTCTTGGGCTCTCCAGGCTCCTGGCTCCTAACCCACCCAGCACACCTAGCGACCCTTCCGTAAATGTTCTGAGCCCATCACTCCCCGAGGTGCTGGGAGGATACTGCTGGTTTCTCCAAAACTTGAAAGTAAGGAAGCAAATAAAGTGGGTTTTGAGCTTCTTGCTAAATAACTAGATAATCAAATGGCTGTTTTGCCACGTGGAAAAACACGCCCTAAAATGAAGTAATAAGGGAATAGCCACAAGCCTTAGGGGCTGTCCATAAACCAAACCTAAGATGGGTTTGAAAAATCCCCTTATAAAGCCATATGAGGCACGCCAGTGGCGAGTCCTCTGGAGCCCAGCTGTGTGTGGCGCGGAGCTGAAGCCAGCCCCGTGGAATCCTGGGTTACAAGAAGGTCAGAGCATTTGCTGTGACCAGCCAGCTCTACAATTAGTCCTGGGTGTGTTGGGAAGTGACCCCTGACTGGAAGGACTCATGCCTGCCTGTGGAAACTGGGACCCTTCTCCAAAGGGGGTGGGGGCGGGGAGGCTCAGCGTTTCTCAGCCTGCTGGAATTTCATTAGCCTGTTCACACTGTACAGATGGGAATTAAATAATTAATCAGGGAATAGTTCACTCCAGAGCCCACGCAGGGGGATTATGCAAATCATCCGAATTTGTAGCAAGGGGCTGAATATTTTATAGTGTGTTTAATTTGCAAATATTAACCACTGAGAAGGCTTAGGCAGGAAACTATCATCATCATCATAATTATTATTAGTCATGCAAAACTACTTCAGCTGCCATCAAACCTTCTTCCTTTCAAATGCTTCCCCTAAGAAATGTAGTGTTTTGGTTTTTTTTTTTAAAGAAAATGGAAAACAGTAAAGTACAAAAGCATATTAAGAATGAAATGAACCTGCCTGGATAACAGGAAAATCAATGCACACTGTACCTTCCACCCAGCCCGTGAAAGTCTCTAAACACTAACATGGTTTCCACCTTGCTAATATTCTCTCTCAGTCTCTGGGCACCAACAGAGCTGGGAAGCCGGGCAGCCGAAGCCAGCGATACATTTCCTCTGCTGTATCTGCATTAGGCCACTGTTGATTTTGTGAGCTCTCCCAGTCCCCTTCTCCCTTACCCTTCTGGCACACCCTTCTCCTTCGCTCAAATAAACTCTTACCTCTCATTGAGAATCTTAACTGCTGTAGCCTCATGGATAAGATAGGTGAGAGGTTCTCACACCCAGGAGGCTCCAGGCATTTCCTTGACCACCACAGCCTGGAAGCTCAGTCATCCAGAACAGCATTGGCAAACTCGGCTACACAGGTCCAGGCAGTAAATATTTTAGGCTTTCTGGGCCATACATTCTCTGGTGCAACGTCTCAATTCTCCTCTGATGGCACAGAAACAGCCCCTGCCAATATGTCAACAGATGAGGCTGGCTGTATTCCAGAAGGGCCTTATTTACAAAAACAGGTGGTGGGCCAGATATGGCCGCCATCCAAACCTTTCGTCAGTTTGTGTGTGTGTGTGTGTGTGTGTGTGTTTTAGATTCCCTGCAATTTTATTCTTTTTCCTTAAGTCATTCATACTCTAAACATAAATATGGAGACTTAAAAGCATTAGATTATCTCTGCTTCCTGTATTGAAGTAGCAATGCTGGTATTACGGATGTGTTCCTACATCTAGCTTCTTACAGGGGTCTGGGGGATAATACCTAGGTCATCAGGAAGCAAGCACTTCTACTCCCAGAGCCAGCTCCCTAGCTGGAATGCATGATCATGAAATACAGGCAGAGGTTTAATCACAGACTTCCCCACCCCCACCTCCAGATTTCTGTCTTGAAATTCCTAATAAATGCTTGTACGAGAGTCCTGCATTTTTATCTGGTACGCAGTCCCACACAATATGTTGTCAGTGCTGCTAGAGACATAAGCAGGAGAGATTATCACTTCTGGGGAAGTGCCACCAGCCTCTTGAGGGCAGAGTCCGGGAGGCTGCTAATCATCCTACACCGAGCAGTGTTCCGCAGTATAGCAAGGGACTATTAAAATGTCAACCATGCCAAAGTTGAGAAACCCTGAATTAGGCAAAGTGAAATTGTCAATAATTCTGCCATTGTTGATCTCAAATATAAGCAATATCATGTGGTACAGCCAAAATTGCCATGTTTGAAATCTTTGTAGGACTTAACAAAATGTTATAACCCGCAAAAATAATCCTCTCCCAGCGTAAGCCTTTCTGATATATTTTTGCTCACTATAATAAACTCCTCTGAATCTGCTCCCGTTTCTATATTCATAGATTTATCTATTGGTTATTTTTTCTCTTTTAAGTGTTTTTATTACATTTATGTATTTGTATGTGCCTATTACAGGATGTACAAATGTTTGCATATCATAACATACATATAGGGACCAGATAATAATTTGGGGGAGTCAGTTCTTGCCGTTTACCACGTGGGTCTAGGGAGTGAACCCCCTTCATCAGGCAAGCGCCTTTACCTTCTAAGCCATCTTGCTGGCCCTTGTTGTTGTTGTTTTTTTTCTAAATAAATAGTATATTCAGACCCAAACTATTGAGAGACAGAAACACACTCAGTGAAAGAGAATGCTCCTTTGTGTCTCAGGGTGACAGATATAGGCTCCAGCTCCCTGTCGTCCTCCAAAACCAATCCCTCTCTGATGTCCTTCTCGGAGCAATCAGCAATCAAAAAATTAATCATATTTTCCCTGGTGTTATGCAAATATTTTAGGGGGAATCCTAAACACCCTCCTGTTTTCTTTAGGCTATCCTTTCTATGACAGGCTAAACTACTCAAGAAGATCACCTGCACCTGGCCTATCTCTGCTTTCGTGAAACTGTTTTACCAGGGCCTCCTGCTTCCTCCTCAAGGACCCCACTCCCCACAAGCCCTCTGCTTCAGCCACTCTGCCTCCTAGAACTAAACTTGAGAAACTTGGGAGATTTCACTGTGTCCCCTTTTGTGTGACAAAACCTTTTCCACGTCTACTCAGCCTACGGAGGGGACCCCCGACAGACAAATATAGATGCAATACACACGTCTACTCAGCCTACAGAGGGGACCCCCAACAAACAAATGTACAGACACCACCGAAGTCCAATCTGGTGAGCAAAGTGTTTTGCTGGGTTTTACTTACAGGCATGTGGGTGAGGGGTTACTCACAGAGGCAGAAACAAAGAAAGCAGCATCACCAAGGCCCACACCAAGATGGGTGATGGCTCACGAAGCGGGGAAACCGGAGCACACTGCACAGCTTCGCGGCAGATCAAGGGGCTGGAGAGTTAGTCGCTGCTTCTTCCAGGTGGCTGGTCTGGACTCTCCTTTTCAATTAGCTCATCTAAGAGCCTTCTATATGGCTCCACTTCCTTGGGTCTGAGAGGGACTCTCAATTCTTGTTTACTCTGGCAGAGAGGGACCCAGAGAATCTGGTCAGTTTCAGCCACGACTCACCATCAGAGCTGTCTGGCCTGTTGGCTGATGGTCTAATCTCAGATCCCCCCTTCCTATTCTTCTTCCCTCCCCTGCACCTCCAAAGCAGTCACAAGGTGTCCATACTCATCCCACCCCCGAGGGTAAATAGAAGCAACTCACAAATTTAAAAGACTTAAAACATAAGCCAACTTAGAGATTAGGGGCACGGAGAAAGCAGGAGAAGGTTGTAGTGTTTGGGAACATTCTGCCAATCTTCCCATCATCTAGCCACTGGGGTTCAGACTCAGGAGTTCCCACAAAGGGAGCTTTGTCTAACCAAGCCTTGGGTATGTCTTTGAAGTTCAAGGACACTCACTACCTTGCAGCTCACAAAGAATCTACCAGATATTTTCAGGGACCACCAAGTGAGCCAATCATGTCCCCATAGCGTCTTACAAGTCATGTCCTGTCTCCTTCCCAGTGTTTACCTCAGAAAGTTCCCACTGATGGAATGAAGGTGTGAACACACACTCCTTCATCACAGGTCTCCAGTTGCATGGTTGGAATACTGTTTACTCAGGGCTCCCAGGGAAACAGGAGCTGGCTGTCCATCATCCGTGAATTCCATGCCTACGGATTCAACCCACTGCAGACTAGACATACTCAAGAAACATTATTTGAACATGCATAGACTTTTCTTGACACTTTCCCCCAGCAATGCAATTTAAAGAATAGCAACCGTGTGTGTGTGTGTGTGTGTGTGTGTGTGTGTGTGGGAGGGGGGGTGTCACACACCTTTAATCCCAGCACTCAGGGCAGGCAAATCTCTGAGTTCAAGGCCAGCCTGGTCTACAGAGTGAGTTCCCGGACAGCCAGGGCTATACAAAGAAAATCCTGTCTTGAAAAACCAACAACAATAAAACAAACATCCACCTATAGGATCTTCACACTGTGTTAGAAATAAAGTCACCTCAAGAAGATCTTCAAGTCTATGAAAATGTGGATAGGTTCCATGCAAATGCCATACTACTTTATATGATAAATATAATAATTGGAGCATCCTCAGGTATTGGTAGTCTTTGTCCATGAAGACGGAGGGCTACATACATACATAGAGTTTTTGAGATATTGGCTCATGAAATTGTGGGATTGGAAAATTCAAACTGTGTTAGGCTGGGCAATCTGCTGACTTAGACAGAAGACAGAACTCTTCGAGAAAGCCCAGTCCTTTTTTGTTTGTTTGTTTATTTAGGCTTTTTAGTTGATTAAGATTCAACCAAACTATAAAGGGTGATGTGATGTGTCATACTCTAGAGATACCGACTGTCACTGTCAACCACCTCTAAAGTCTTGGCAACAACATTCACATTAGTGTTTGATCCAAGTGGCCCCCACAGCCAGGCCCAACTGATGTTTAAAAGAAATTTACTGCAAGCACATGCATCCCTCAAAAACCTAGAGATTTATAGCAACACTGTAGACACATCTAAAGGGAGGGAGAGAGAGATGCCAGAAACGTGATTGTCAACAGTATGATGGCCATGAACTTGTAATCACCAGGTCTAGAGTTAGCGTGCCGTCACTACTGCATTCTGTGCACTTGCAGAAGATAGTTAAGGCCGGGCGGTGGTGGCGCACGCCTTTAATCCCAGCACTTGGGAGGCAGAGGTAGGCGGATCTCTGTGAGTTCGAGACCAGCCTGGTCTACAAGAGCTAGTTCCAGGACAGGCTCCAAAGCCACAGAGAAACCCTGTCTCGAAAAACAAAAACAAAAAAAAATAAAAAATAAAAATAAATAAAAAAATAAAAAAAATCAGGGAATCAAGCAAAACTCCGGACACCATCAAGAGAACAATCAGTGAGCCTCGCTAAAGCTTCACTCTAGGTAACAAAAATGCTATTTTTATCTCGACCAAATCACTTCCAGCCTGGTCTATAAAGTGAGTTCCAGGACAGTCAGGGTTACACAGAGAAACAAAGAGGAAATTTGATTTTTACTTTCAGGTGTTTAGGAAATAAAGTTTTCCAACTAACTTCCAATGTAGCTGTGCAAATGTTCAAGGCAGTTGTCAAAACTGAGAAACCTTCAAGGTTCTGAGAGATCTAGGATATCTCAGGGAACTTCTATCTTTCCTATGCAATGGCCAGCCTTAGAACTGCTGAAACACATTGGCCAATTAGCTGTTGACGTCTTCATGACTCAGTGTATTAGGAATGTAGTCATCTTCCTAATATCACAATTTGAGGTCCAATCTTTCACTAAATGACTTTTTTTTAATAACATTATCGTTTTTATCTTACAAGGTTTTTTTGGTTTTGGTTTTGGTTTTGGTTTTTTTTTGTTGTTGTTGTTGTTGTTTTGACAGAATTTTGCTATGTAGCCCTGTCTGGTCTGGAACTCTTTACAGAAACCAGGCTGGCCTCAAACTCACAGTGATCCTCCTGCCTCAGCCTCCCAGGTTTCTGGGAATACAGGCATCCAACACCAGAGCTGGTCTATTACAGTTTTTATTGTCAAAATAATTTCATTGATTTCTGTTTAGTTTGTTCACGGTTCAATTTATTGAGTTTTATTCATCCTTAATTGACAGAGTCTCGCCATGTTGCTTGTGTTGGTCTCTCATTCTTGAGGGGGATTCTGCCTCAGCCTCATTCTTTAAAAAACAAATTTAACAAACACAGAACAGCTTCGCTTTTATCCACATTTAGAGTAGAGTCTGTAACTTCTCACTTCTTTTATTCAAATATTCTAAACCATTTCCAAGTTCCAAAATATGAATATTCAAGCTTTCTCGACCTTTTCAATATGTCTTTTTGCCTCTCGTTTATGTCCAGGCTTTCTTCCAAGTCTTTGAGAATATCTCTTTCAGTTCTTGACATGTCTTCCTATGTCGTAAGGCTTGAGCAATTTCCTCACAGGAAGACACCCTCACAACACACTCACCACAGAAAGATCAATTCTTGGCAAAACTGAAAAGAGATCATGTTAAGAGGCAAAGTCCTGACTCGGCCAACAGGAAGACAAGGAGAGAAAATGTTCAAGGTGACCTTCAGCTGCAGCCACGTGTCTTGGTTTTACAACTGCAACCAAACCAGAAAGCTTTTCTAGGACACTTACCCGGGCTCCACAGCTGAATCCCAGAGAACCTGGGTGTCACAGGAGAGCCAGGAGGAGGGCAGTACTGATCAAGGACAGCACACGGGCATGAAGAGAGTTTGGCCTTGGGTGATGAGGGCCTCAGAAAGAACTTTGGTTTTGAGGTGACATCTTCTGTTTTGTTTTGCTGGTTCTCATCCCCCCCCCCCACCAAGAAGAAAGGAGGATGGAAAGATGACACTTATGGGTACAGAGTTTCAGTTGGGGTGGTACAAAAGGATTGCCACAAATTCAAGGCCAGTGTGTTCTGCACAGTCTAAAGACATCAGAGCTACATGGGAGACCTTGTCTCCACCTCAAAGAAACAGACTTCATGCCACAGAACTCGGGCTTAGAAATTATTGTGATGGTAAATGGTATGCTATATACATTTTACTGCAATACAAAAAAAAAAAATGATTGATAGGGTTAGGGAGGCAGCTCAATTAGGAAAATGCTCCTCTTGTAATCATGAGGACCTGAATTTGGCACATAAGAAACCACATAAAACTTAAAAACAAAAATCACTAGGCGTGGTGGCACATGCTTATAATCCAGAATCAGGGGAACAGAGACAGGTGAATCCTCGAATTACCCTAGCCAACTTAACCTCTTTGGAGAGTTCCAGGCCATGAGAGACCCTGTCTCAAAAATCAAGGTGATCAACAGTCAACATTGTTCTCTGGCCATTACATGCATGCATGTACATAGCTACAACCACACATACACACATGGACCTCCACATATGAGCCTATGCACACAGAAAGAAGGATAAATAAAATATAATTTTAGTTAATAAGTCAGGTGAGATCATTGCAAATACACATATAATATCAAAACATAATTGAGAAGTTTCTTGTACACTTAGCTTCCTTGAATAGTTTTGCAGAATTGCAGTACAACATCCCAGCCAGGACATTTGCAAGTTTACTTCCCTCCTTGTCTTATCCAGATGACCCAGTTTACCTTGTGTTCACCGACCCTCATGTGCTAAGTCAATATAATTGCATCTTCTCTGTAAGCTCACATAATAACCATCACTGTCAAATCACTCAATAGCTCCCATGTACAAAGATCCTTCCTGTTGCACCATTGTAAGCATATCTACTTCCCTTCCAACATGATTTCTTCCCATCGCAAAGCCCCGGAATCCTTGACACTGATTTGATAATGCTATATACATGCAATCAAATATTCATGTATACTTGTATATCAAATATTCATACATGTGCCCTCTTCAAGATTTATTTTAGTTTGTGTGTACATGTGTGTGAATGTGTGTATTTCTGTGGTGCTTATCTATGTGTTTGGGGTACCTGTGTGAAAGTCAGAAGAGGGTGTTGGGGTCCTCCTATTCCTTTGAGGGAGGGTCTCTCCCTGAAGCTGGGACTTGCATTTCTTTTTAAACTATATTGGAAATCAGCTAGTATCAGAGACCCTACTGTCTCCGTTCCCCACTGAAGAGAAGGGCTCCAGGCACTCAGGGCCTCTGGTTTGTTTTGTGGGTGGTGGGACATGAACTTTGGCCCTCATGACACAGCAAGTGCTCTCAGCCACAAAGCCATCTTTCTGTCCTGATTTTGTCTTTTTCTGCTTCTTGTTCTTTCCCAGAGACCACCCCTCTTAATGGAATGTATTAGTAATTGAATCCTTGTGCTGAATAGGTGTCCAAGCTATAGGCATATCACAGCTGTACAGCCATCCCTCTACAGGAAGACCTCTGGGCCACCAAAAGATGGTTTGTACTGTTCTAAATGAAGTTTCTCTGGATATCTATCTTCACTGGGGTTCATGTGAATGCAGTTTTTCTTCCCCAGGGGTTTGTGCTGAGGGCTGCAATTATGGAGTTAAATGTAGTCGTATGTTTAGTTTTAAAACAAACTGTCAAACCTTTAGGCTGCGAAGATGAATCAGTGGGTTATGATGTCTGCTGAACAGACATGAGGACCTGAGTTCAAATCCCCAACATCCACAAAAAAAAAAAAAAAAAAAAAAAAGCTAAGCCTGGTGGTGCATGCCTGTAACCTGTGGAGACAGAGACAAACAGATCCCTCCAACTTGCTAGGCAGTCTAGGAGAAATGGAGACCGCTGGTTTCAGCTAGAGGTCCTATCTCAAAGGTGGAGACCCCAGGGCTCAGTGACCATCCCGGTAGAAGGCAGCAGTGAGAGAAAACGGGGACCAAAACCAAACAAAAAGAGTGTCTTCCGGACGTGATAGGACCACCGCACAGCACCTGTGCTTGCCCCGTCAAGATGGAGCCAGTCAGCATTCCAGCATGGAGAGGGGAGGGCTCACGAGCCCCCACCCCTAGGGGAGCTACCGACAGCTCAGGGAGGGAGAGTGAGCCACTTTCCTTTAAGGGTGCGGCTCCTAGTAGGTCGCATCTGTACTTCAGTGAATAGCCCCACACCCATGAATATACAGGCAGCACAAACTGGACCAGATGAGTTATGAGAAAGGGAAAGGACACGGAGCTGAGGGGGGCATGAAGAGATAGGGAGTGGATCAGAGGAAGGAGTGAATGGGCTCAGAATAAATTCTATACATGCGTGAAACTCTCAATTCGCGAAAATATTTTGCGAGAAATAGGAAGACACCTGAAGTCTGCCTTTGTCCTCTGGACACATGCTCACACACTCTGTGCACACACACACACACACACACACACACGCATGTGCGTGCACACATAAACACAAAGAAAAAAGAAAGGAAGGGAGGTGTAAACTGTCTTCCAGAGTGGCTGTGCCATTTTACGGCCCCTCCACCCTTGTGAGTGCGCTAGGCTAGCCATATCCTTGCAGGCAGTCGCTATTGTCTTTATTTCTATTTCAGTCACCCTGACAGTGTGGTGTACCCTGTTATGGCTTGACTTTGCCTCTCCCTCCCTAGTGACTACTGGCGCTGACCAGCCTTTCGTGGGGCACTGTGAAGCAGCGTCAGACCAGGGCAAACTTCTGAAAAGCCACTCTGAGAAGGTGGTTCAAACAGTCTCTGACAAAAGCCACAGGGAGCCTGAGCCAGAGCGTGGCATGAAGGGACAGGGTGAGATGAGGGTTGGGGGTTCCAGAAATGTCTAGAAAGCTGTCTAGACATTTGTCTAGAAGGCCAAATGACTTCTGAGACAGGGAGACTGAGAGACGCTGCTAAGGAAGATGGAGGGTTCCAAAGTAAATTCTAGGTTTCTAACTCAGAGAAGACGCTCCTGAAACCCTCTGTTTTGCCTGTAAGTGCTCCGTATAACTCAGAAGCGCTGGAGATGAGCTCTCAAAACTGTACTTGATCCAAAGATAAAAATTTGAAGGCTCAGCTCTTCTCTCACCGATTTTTAAACCCTAACTCATTGGATTCTATCTGCAGGCCTCCGACCCCCAGAACCTCAACATCCAATGTCGACAGGCACACAAAGCATTTTCTATCGCCCATGACACACACACATCCCATACCTAAAGCACCATTTATCCAGGTGACGGAGATGAGGTTTCATTTCAGGAGCTCATATTAAGATTTGTACATTTTAATTTTTTCCCCACTGTGATTATTTTTTCCATCAGGTAATGAAAATAAAATCTGGTGGGAAAGCACACAAAATGTTAAGTCCTTCAGAAGTGGTTGTGACTTCTGGCGGCTAACAGGCCTTCCTGGGGAACAGGGTCTCGGCAATGTTGGCTTTCTGGTCCCCTGGGTATTATTGGACTTTGAAGGTGTTCCCGCCCTGCCCCTAGACCTCCCCACTCCTGCCGCAGGTGGCCTTCCCTTTGAACCTGAGATTCTCTTCCACAGCCCACGGGGCTGAGGGTGCACCCTTGGCCCCAGAATTCATCCCTTGGTTCCTGGCCCTCCCTGGTGAACAGCGTTATCTGGGAGGGGTCTTTTACTGGTTTCTAATCCTCACACTTGCAGCATGGTTGTGGAACTTTGCAGACTTTAATGGTTTCAAAAATTGCATTTCCTAAGACTTATCAATCACTAAACACACACCAGCAATACCCGTGTCATTTAGCCTCCAGGTAATGCAGCGTGATAAAGGAAGCCAACCAGCCCAGGCACGGACAGAGAGAGCAGCCGGTGCTCAAACCTGGGCCCTCACTGCAAACTTACGGCCGGAAACACAAACCATGTTGCCCAACCAGACCTTTTAATATGCAAGGAGGCCCACAGAGAAGTCCAGCCAAAGCCCAGAAAATACAGACGCCAGCCTCGCCGCTGGCGTTTCATAAATCGGCTGCTTCGGTTCAGTCCCGAAAAAATTGAGGTTATCCTTCGAGGTATGGGAGGAAGGTTAATGAGCAAAAGCCAGCTGGCTCTGTTTTATCACCTGACTCACACAGTCACCGATCCTGGGTAACACAGAAGCCACAGGTCAAATCCAAGATCTTTCTGCAAATCAGAGAGTTTTTCTTCCCAGGAATATGAAAGTGACCTCGTGTCGCCTGATAATACCTCAGAAGTCTTCAGCCCCAGGAGTTGGAATGAGCGATGACACAGACGTGTAAGCCTGAACCACAGGGCTCGCTCTGCATCCATCCAAGTGATTGCCTCTGCTCTGCAGATCTGGCCTTCCAGCCTCCATGCTACGCTTCTTCTTTTTTTTTTTTCTACAACCCAGAAAATAGTGAAGCTTCATTTTTCCCCCATTTATATTTGTCTTTTTTGCTTTATTTTTGTATTTTCTAAAATTAAAAAATATCCAATGTCCGGACCCTGCTTATTTAAAAACAAGCAAGCTGACTTCCGCTGTGTAAGGCAGGGCCCTTAAGGAGTTTCCCTGGAGGATCTACAGTTCCTGAAATGAACCCAGTCTGAAGAAGCTGGGAGGCAGCAGGGAAGGAGGAGAGAGCCTTGTGACCTGTACTTCCTCCTGGCATTTCCCTCTGGGAATTCACTCAGGTCCCTAGATCACAGGCCCCTTCTACGTGTCAAAGCCAAGGCTAAGTGGTGAAGCTGGCTGGCTTCTTTTTCACGCTTTGTTTCTGGGGGCCGGTGGTGTGGGTGCCATTGAAAGGTGCTGATGGACTGGAAGATCTCGGTCAATGCAATTTTAGAATCGTAGAGGTTGCAGATAAGCTACTGTCCATAGCATGCCGACCACAGCCCTCTTGAACTTGACAGTCCTGCTTCCCATTAGGATGGTCGCACTCGTATCACTGGGAAGAAATGGATCCAGTCAAGATTAACTTCAAAGTTAGCATGGATAGCATTTGCCAATACATCGATGACTCCTGGGATGTCCCCCTCTTTCATCCCATTTATCTCAAATATTTCTGGCTCTAATTCCAGGCCTTCCCCCATGGAAGTTCACCTAAATGGCCTGTCTTTAGGTTCTATAAGATTTCCAGTTCTTTAAGCTAATTCAGGGTCATTATTCCAACTTGAAATGATGATATTAAGCAGCTGTGGCGCTCACAATCCTCCCAGTGGCTTTTGAAGGAGGGAGGGCACAGCAGTTGAAAAAAACAAGGGCCACAGAGAGAATATATTTTTCCAATATGAGAGATACAGATTCAAACTCAGGTCCTTTGGGTCCAGAACCAGTACTTTCCCTCTACACCATGGAAGATCAATAAAATGCATTCCTGAGCTGGGCATGGTATTGCACACCTTTAATCCAAGCACTTGGGAAGCAGGAGGCAGAGGAAGGAAGATCTCTATGAGTTCAAGGCCAAGCCGGTCTACACTGTGAGTTCCAGCACTCAGTTGCAAGTCATCAATCAAATATTGCTAGGCAACCACAATCTAAGTTCCCTGTGTTACATAGAAATAGATTGATGACTGCCCAGCAATATTAATTTTCCAGCTTCCCTTGCAGCTAGATGGGGACGTAGAAGGAGCCATAATGATAGAAACAGAGCCAGCCCTCCTCCACATGCTTTTCCCTGATGACATCTGCAACCTGGCCAAGCAATGCTCCAGTTCCATCACAGTTCTATCACAATAGGGCTTCTGGGGAGGGAGACTGAAAAAAAAACAATGACTGGCAGGAATCTGAATGACCACATGAAGCAGAGTCTCCTGCCAAGTGAAAAGCTCACCCTAGACTGCAATGAATAAACTTTATTCTTGATGTCTTATTATTGGGTTTCCTCTTTACAGCAGTCCAGCCTTGTCCAAATCAAATATCCCATCAACACAGTCTAAATACTAGTGTTATAAAATAGTTGAATGGTGACGTAAACATGTTATCCCAGCACTCAAGAATATGGAGAGTTCAAGGCCAGACTGGGCTATATAGCAAGTCCATATACATATATACTTATATATGCACATACACATATATGCATGCATACACACAATTGAATCCCTCAAGCATTACCTCCTGATAAATCCTAAGACACTCTAAAACACACTCCTCTCTCTCTCTTTCCCTCTCTCTCTTCCCCCTCCCTCCCTCTCCTCTTCTATCCATGGATAGACTTATCTGCTCTGTAGTCTACATTCAATTTTTGGTGTTCTCCTAAGGGAACCTTTAAAGTTAGTTTTCTCTGGAAACCAAGATCTCCCTTTGTGAAGTAGAATTTATTTCTATCCCTCCCAAAGGGCCAAAGTTTACCTAACAAAATAAGACCCCATAAAAGAGGTCTGACTCGGTCATTCTTGGAACATTCATCAGAAGGCTTAATGAAATTCGTGTCTCTCTGAGCTTCCCTGTGGCTCATGTGACCTAGAGTCCTCAGAGCCCACAGTGCACCAGTGGAGCTCATCCATGAACATTGGATGCATTTCACTGTAGGTGACAACCAGTCATTCATACTCGGAACCATTATTGAAAGTAGACGTCCATGCTGACTCCCTAGGGTGTGTAGTATTTCTGTTCTAAGACTATCAAGAAAGGTAGGGAAATAGGGGTGGGGGAATGCATTGACTTTGAACTCAGGTAGACATGAATTGTGAAGCCTGACTGCTTATTCTCTTTTGGAACTTGTTTCCTATAAAATACAACTTCAGATAAAATGCAATAGTTTTTACCTGCTAGGATTGGCACAAGGATACAGGCAACATCTACAACAGGATGTTGTAGGGGAGGAACTCAGTAGATGATTGCAAAATAAAACCCAAAGGGATCTGCACCCCCCACACCCCGGCCAGAAGAATAAGAAGCCAGCAAGCCTCCCCACCTTCCAGATCACCACGAAGGGAATGGAGCCTGCCAGCTGGTTCCCAAGGCCTCTAGATTGTCAAGGCCTGGCTTCTGCGGGAGCTATCGTGGGACGGGAGGATATGTTCACTGACCACAGCCCAGCTGGTCTGCAGCTGCGGCTGCCCAAACCCTTCAACTACACTCATGTCTAAATCAGTCAGCTTCACAGAAGAGTCAGCTTCCAAGTCACTTTATTCTGCTGCCTAAAATAAAGAAATAAATAAAAATAAATGAGGAAATGCGGTGTTGCTTTTCTGTTCTGAGGACTGGTAGTTAACTTTAAAAAACAAAACAAAACAAAACAACAACAACAAAAAAAAACCCTAGGTCCTCATTTTGCTTAGATTACCATTCTACCATATATAGCAAATGGCAAATGGGGTTAGAAAACTGACAACGTCCTTCGTGAATTAATTTGGTCTTCTTTCCTTTTTTAACTCTTATTTTTTTATTGTGTGTGTGCGTGTGTGTGTGTGCATCGTGCACACACGTGTTGTGCAGATATGAAGGTGCCAGCCCTCTGTATACCACATCATGCATGAGGAGGTCTGAAGACAACTTTTGGAGTCGGTTCTCTCCTTCCACCTTGTTTTTGAGGCAAGATCTCTCCGGTTGCTGCTGTTGTACTGTGGACTCTAGGCTCGCGGGCCTGCAAGCTTCCCGGAAATTCTTCCGTCTCCGCCTCCCATCTCACTACTACTCCATAACAGATGCAGTCCCCGCATCCAGCTTTTTCCACGAGCTCCAGGAACAGAATCCAGTTGACCAGGCTAATGGAACATTCTTACCCACTGACCCACACCCATGGGCACAGGCCCTGGGTTTTTCGATTCATACAGGTATGGAAAACTAAATAATGTTCAAAGGAAGGTTTAGAGGTGCCTTGCCATGAGTCTTATTATCATTGACTTCTCTCTTTCCAAGTCTACCCTTCTTCGGCCCTTTGCACCAAAACTTTCTGGTTTCTGTATGTTTTTAGCCTTTGTAGAGTTAGAGATCAAAGCCAGGGCCTTGCACTTCTAGGCAAGCATGCTAACACAGAGTTATCTGCCCACCCCACTTCTGCCACTTTGGTATTTCTTCATTCCTCAGTTCTGCACAACATTTGGGCTGCCAACACCTCCTTCTTCCTAGTGTCTTCTAAGTAGCCTGGAAGGCCAAGAGCAAAAGGGTCTCCTGGCTGCTCTCCTGCCTCTTGTCACTGCAAACTGAGCTCCATCCATCCATCTGTATTCCTTTTCAACTAAACTGACGTCTGTGGTTCTCCTGTGCTCACTCTTCAGCAAAGACAGCAGTCAGAAGAGGGCTTGCTCTAGTCTGTTCTCTCCTCCCATCATGTGGGTCCCAGCAATGGCTGAAGCTCAGTCTTGGCAGTCAGCTCCTGCCGCAATCACCTTTAACCTGCTGAGCCATCTCAACAGTCCCCGCAAACTTATTGAACCGAATCACTACTTCCGTGTCCATTTTTAACCTTGATGTCATTTATTTGACACGCAGTGTCCTCAGTCTAGTTAAGATGTCTTCTTTTTCTGTTATTTTCTAAGATATGACCTGCATGATCCTCATTCCATTGACCCCCAAACCCAGCACACCCCCTAGCTGCTGGCCATAATAAAATCTAATTGACATCAGACAATGCAGCAATGCCCCCCCCCCCTTCACCTTTTAGCAGGTCACAGCTTCATAAAGCCACTGGTTGGAAGCCAAGGCCAGCAGGCTGACCCAAAGTAGCATTCGCTAGTGCGGGTTTCATTAGGACTGTTTCATTAGAGGGAGGGGTCTACACTGATGGACAAGGAGCCTGATTCCCTGAAAGATCCCTCTGCTCCTATTTTCCAACTATACTACAGGTGCCTAAGGGCAAAGACTGTGTTTTGCAATCAGGATTTCCATGCAGGGTCCAGCCTAGGGCCTGACGGTGACATAAGGCCCCTGCAGAGACATTGATCCCGGAGGGCAAGCTCCCAGCACTTACTGCCTTCCCTAATGTCTCTGGGGCCAGGGGTGAGCTAGAGTGTCACTCTTTTTACAACGGGGTCTTGGCAGGGTTCTGACGCTCTGAGTTCGAGCTACACTTTTACAGCTCTGAACTTGAAGTTACGGAGAAAGATGGGCTGAGCGGGTATTCTGACCCGGAAGAGACAGCCAGCCATGTGTCTGTTTTGTCAGTCAAGCAAAAAGAAGTCTCTCCTCTGCTCATCCTGAATTCACTTTCTGAGGGTGCCTTCTTGCCCAGCAGGTGCCACCACTCATTTGCAACAGACAGAAACAGCAAATTGCTCCACACCCCGGGAGCTCCGCCAGCTTTCCCGCACGCGGGGCGTGGTCCTGGGAGGAGAGCCGCCTCCCGGGTGCGCCAACGCCGGGCTTGTCTGGCAAGTCCGGTCGTTGACTCTTCTCTCGCCTAACTGCTGTAGCGAGTGGAGGCCTGGCGACCTGGGCTCTCCGCTGCGAGCATGCAGTTCTCACAAAAGGAAGGAAAGAGAGTGACCGGGAAGGAGTAGACGCCCCAGCTGTCTTTTTATGAAGACAGATTTTTAACTCTCCCTCTGTTTCATCAGAAGAGAAACTGAGACCGGGTGTGGTGGCCCACGCCTTGAATCCTAGCACTCTGGAGACAGAGGTAGGCAAACCTCTGAGGTCGAGTCTAGCCTGGTCTACAGAGCAAATTCCAGAACAGCCAAGGCTACACGGAGAAACCCAGAAGCCAAGGGGGGGGGGGGGGGACTTCTATAGATATACCTGTGGATTGCTACTTCCAGTTCTAGTTTGCTACTGACTTATTCAAACAAACAAACACAAGTCTTGAGCCCAAATTAGCCTATTTCCTGTCCCTATGCCTAAGGAATTCAGGGTTAAAAGAAAAACAAAGAATCCCTGGAGTTTTATATTAGGAATGTTTCTAGATTATTCTTGAAGCCACACACAGTTGCTAATTGGCTCCCCAACCTACCCCTATGGATTTATTTAAAGACAGAGCTCATGGGCGTATTTCAGCTGCCTGTACAGAGTTCCATTGCAATTTAGTATGGGATGAGCAGTGTGTATATTGTTTGTCTTCACCGACCACGCTCATCAAAGTAAATAACTCTGGCTTCCTCCACGGACCCACAGTTGACCTGAGAATTTATCCCTTCTGGTCTAGGAAGTGGCCTGTTTGTACCCCCAAAGAGAAAACCCGGCCCTTTCTAAGGATGACGTTTGAAAATGAGACACAAATTGCGACATGTCAGGCACCTCCAATGAGCCTTTTTTAAAAAGGCAGAGGGGCTCCTGAACGATAGCAATTACTGTGCATCTGCTTTACACCAGACTCTACTGGGTGCTGGGATGGCATGATGACCCCAAGGAGAGGTTCCTGACCACTTACAGTATGATGAGAAGGCCACAAATAAAGGTGTAATTACAGATTGATGTCAGAGCCAGGAAAACAACTCCTGGGATTTGAGAATTGGGGGTGGGGTTAGGGGAGTGTCTCTAAGCAGAGGATGATGATGGAATGTGAAAACGGAAGGTTCAAAACAGAGCGAGCATGCGTGCGCGCGCGCACAAACACACACACACACACACCACTTCCTAGTACAACTCCCATATTTATAGATAAGAAAACTGAGGCTCAGAAGACCTAAAAGACTTGTCCAAGGTCGGGGCTAATTACGGAAACTAGCCAACTGCAACATTCAATCCCTTCCTGCTAATAGCCATGTGTTTATTTATAGCTCAGTTATAGATTATCCAAATTCATTTGGCCAATAAAACGCAGAATATTGAGTTCAAAACCACTTCCCCTAAGACCACAGCATAAATAACGGCAGTGTCTTAATACCAACGATACCTTTTCATTAAATACGGAGTTCTCATCCTATCAAAATTCAAGCGCTTGGTTCAGTATAAAGAGAAGGTCAGGTCGTAACCTTGTCTAAAATATCCTGGCAGCGCTCACTGTGCAGGGCTAATTTGGGTGTGAGCTGTGTGTCCCGGCTGACTTCACACCCCAGCTAGGGTTTCAGACCTACACGTGGCTTTGGAGCGATACCCTGGGGATGAGCCGCTGCGGGCTTGGCGGTGCTCTCCACTGTGTGCGTGAGCTGCATGAAGAATCCCTTTGAGAAGCCCAGGAGTTTCCTCTGTCAATTTTGCGAGGAGGGCGGGGGTGGAGTGGTGGGAAGACGCTGTGACCGGAGATTACCTCTGAGGCTGGACCGCAGTGGAGAGGGCGTGTGAGTCGGTCTTTTTTACTCCAGACTCTGCAAGTGTAGTAATTGTAATCGAGTATATTCCGGCACTGTGCATACAATATACATATTATTTATTTTTTTCAACATGATTCTTAAACGAGACTAAAATCCCAATAGAACAAAAGTGTGTTTTGGCACAGGTCAGTATTTATCCCCGATAAGAAACCTTTGACCACCGTGGGTCGCCAGGTTGAAAATGTGGACTTCACGACATCTTTGCCCGGGATTAGGAAAGTTGGTTGCGTTGGCGGGAGGGAGGATCGCCGCACTTGCTGCTCGCACCCCGAGATGGCGAGCCTGTGGGGTAAGTGTGCGCTTTCTGGCAGGCGCGCCCCCACGTCCTCACACACCCCATTAGCGCGAATTGGCAAGGGTGGGACCGCGGAGGGGCGGAGCCTTCGGAGCCCCGACCCCACCTCTCCAGCCCCTCCCTCCGCCCCGCCCGCGCTCGCCCCCCGCCCGTTCCCGGGGCGCCCGGCCCGCCCCCTCCCCGCCGCGCGCAAACGAACCTCGCGACACCGCGCTCGGCGGTGGCGGTGGCGGCGACGGGCCGGGCGAGGAAGCAGGTTAGCCCGAGCCGCCCTATTCTGCAGTTGTCTCGGAAGCGCAGGCTGCGCCCTGAGCCCTGCGCCCGGGAAACACTGGCCGGCCAACCGCTCCCGGGACCGGCTCCTCCAGGCGCTCGCAGGCATGCAGCCCGGGTGCAGGCGGCGCGCCCCGGGCCGCTACTGAGTCCGCGGAGCTGCGGAGACCAGCTCCAGCCGGGCCCCTCCCACCTCGCCCAGGGACCCACGAGCGACCGCCCTACACCAAGTCTTCGCGCGCAGCCCCGCCAGCGCCACCCCCCGCGGGCTGGAGGGGCTCATGCAGCCGCCAAGGTAAGCGCGGACAGCGGGGCATGGGGTCCTGACGTTCCCAAGGCGCCGCCGACACTTGCGGTGGCCACAGCGCTGATCTGCGGTTCCCCCAACCCAGTGTTTCATCTCACACATTTGGGGCTTTGCCTGGGATGAATCGCCTTCGCTCTTGGCAGCAGGAAAGTTTTGTGGTTTGGTGTTTGTTCTTTTTTTCCTCTAAAATGCTGTCCTGCGGGCAGCAGGCGCTGCGCGTGGCTGGGCAGACCCGGCGCACGTCCCACCCACTGTGAACCGGCCTGGAGCTTCCTCCTGCGCGGCCACCTCTTCCTGAGGCAAGAACCCCTTCTGGCCCGCAGAGCTCTGGACAGGTCTAGCCACCCCGCTGATCCACCGTAAAGCCCGATTGGCTCGCTTCACCCAGGCCAGGGAGGCAGAGGCTGGAAACGAGCGCGCCTGCCCCGGGGGGTGGGGGTGGGGGAACGTTGGCCGTGTACACCGTCCAGGTTCAAGTGTGAGTGACCCCTGGGATTGTCTGGTGTGCAAGGTTTGGAGTGGGTGCTAAAGGGAGAGAATCCGGAAAGGTTCGACACCTCCAGGACTCGGCGCCTGACTTGCGCCTTGCCTCATTCCTGAGTATGAACTAGGGAAGAGGGGCAGGTGTATTGGGGGGGACCAGTGCAAATGTGAAAGACGCTCGGGAGCAACTCTGGATTGCATCTTACCGAAGTAATTGCATTAGATTTGCTCGGAGGGAGAGTCAATTTCCCCCAGACTGGGATTTTAATGGGAGCCTGTGCGCTGTTATTATGTGGTGTGGTTTCGGAAGGCGTTGGATTGTATTTATTTTATAAATTGGGTGTCTTGAGGCGGATGGAGTAGGGAAAATATCGCCATCTAGCGGAAATGGTGAGCTCTGCCGTCCTCTCAAGCCTCAAAGTTGGGCGTCCTCAAAATTAGACGCCTGGATGAGGTGGAGAGATGGAAACTAGTCATGTTAAGAAAGACTAGTTCGCAAGTGTCCCAGTCATCCTGCCGTGCTGGAGCCCCCCAATGCCCGGAACTTAGCTCCAGGGACCGAATGGCGAGTTGTATTAGTGGAAAGAAGTCCTCAAGGACTCCCGTTCCCTTCTTTGGGTAGTTTTAGGATCTTCCAGCAAAAACAAGGTAAACCATCACCTGGTGTCTTTCTGGCCCAGGGATCTGGTAAGTCTGTGCTGCCACCTTACTGCTCCCCAATATATCTATATCTATACAGGTGATCTGTGAAATTAATGTTAAGCCATGACCCTTAGGAAAAAGATTAGGGGTTTAAGTGTGCTCTTGGGGGTAACTGAAGACCTGGCGGAGAGTGTTATGTCTTCTGCACTGGAAGGAGACAGTGTATCCCCAATGGTCTCTTTCTCCCCACACAAGGGGAAGAATTCATGCTGTTCTGGTACTGCAGCAACGTGACAAGCGAGCCTGCTTCACTGAAATGACGGACTGCTCGATGGCACGCAGATGGACAAAGGCTCTGGGTGGGGCACCCACACATCCAGGCAGGCTGCGCATTCTGTATGGCTGGTTTGTGCTGCCACCTTCCAGACCAGCCGATACTAGCAGGGAATGAGATCTCTGTGTGAAGGGCACTCTGACTCCTTGGAGAGCGTTGTGGCTTTCTGCCTGGGATGAAGTGCATCTCCCACCTCCGGACTCCTCTGGGCTGCGGGCTGCAGTGGTAGTGGGGGGAGGGGCACCCTCCTTTTTCTTTCTTCTTTCCTTGTAAGTCTTATATATCCCAAACTAGTCTTGACTTCTCTATGTAGCCAGAAATGACCTTGAACTTCTGACTCTCCTACCTTTCCCATCTGAATGCCGACACCGGATGCAGGCACTGTTGGGAATTGAACCCAAGGCAAGCACTCTACCAGCCGAGCCACATCCCCAACTCCAACCTCCTTTTCTCCCCCCTCCAACCCTACCCCTTATTTCCTTCCCCGGTGAAGACTGGGGCTTTCACTCCTAATACACACGATGTGTGTGGCTGCTCTGCCCAGCGTACCCCTACCGTTCTATCTTGGTTCTGTCTCCCCACTCACACAATCTGTTTAATAATCACGACAGAAAGGGCCTTCAACTAGCGTGGCATCTTCTTGAAGGGGGGGGGCATATCTGACTTGCGTTGCTGCCTGCCCAGGATGTGGATGACAGAGGAGAAAGTTTAGTATGATGACCCCTGAGTCTGCTCCTCAGCAGCTTTCTGTAGCCCAAGTTCAGAATTAAAGGAATAGATGCTCCCCACCCCTGACTCCACGACAGGGAGCGATCCAGCCACCCTGGCCATGATGCTCACTGCTCCCAGGAAGCAGGCTGGTACTTTCACGGTTGCTGGCGTTTTCACTTCCCCCTGAAAAGGATTCCAAAGAGGTCAAGGGGAATGGCTATACATCTGATTCTCAACCTGTGGGTCACCAACCCTGGTCCTTTCCCAGGGGTCGCAGGTCGGAAATCCTGCGGATCAGATATTTATATTATGATTCGTAACAGTAGCAAAATTACAGTTATGAAGTAGTAACAAAATTTTACGACGGGGGGGGTCACCACAACATGAGGAACTGTGCCAAAAGGTCGCCCATTAGAAAGGCTGAGAACCACTGCTCTAGAGAGCTCTTTCCTGCTACAGCCTTGTTAATGGAATTAGGTTCAAAACCATATATGGCTGCAAAATTTGGTCAAACTTTAAAGTATGCAGGGTAGACAATGAAGCAGGTATGCTCCCTGAATCCACCCAGTGTGGGGGGAGAGGAAGTGGTATACCCCGTGGGGAACAGCAAAACCAAAGGAGGAGTATCAGAAAGCCCCACAGACTAATTGGAATATGTTAACTCTACGAAATAAATGAGGCGAAACCCCTCTAAATGCATTTGTTCAAATTACCTTTGTCTGCTTCTGTTTCTCTTGGGGTCCTTGAGGACAAGGGTTTTGCGGTTCAAACTATCATTATTTGGTCATTCAGTAACCTTAACTGAGGTTAACCTGATGAAGGCAGTCTCTGGTTTTCCCATCTGTCTAATTTCCAGCCCGAATGACAGACTCCTCTCTCTTTAACCAACAGCCCGGTTCCATCCTCCCTTCTCTTAGCCGTGAACGGGGATGACGCAAAAAGTGAAGGACCTCTTTACCAAGCGTCACGCAACATCAGGCAGACGTCAGTGTCCTTGGCGACAAATACACATTCTTAAGGAAGACGTCTAGTTTCTTGTGTCCTTTGACACAAACATGCTGCACACGGTTTAAGCAACGGTCAGAGGCAGGAAGTCTAGTGAGGTGTAAACCTTCATAATTTGAAGGACGAGAAGAAGCAGTTTTGAAATCTTGGTAGAAATCGACTATGTAAGTGCCGAAGTCTTTTATTTAAGACGTTTTAAAGGCACTGCTCATTGACGAGCCTACAGTGGCATGCCCTCTGAATGAAGAATGGAGTGGAGCAAGCACAGTTTACTGAAAGGGTTAATGACAGAGTTCCCCATTGGAGTTACTTTGAGTTTTCCAATTGTCTATTTAAAGCCGTGCTGCCCAGAGGTAGAACTTTCAGAAATCAAAATACTACACTAGCCAGAGTGTGAAAAATCAGAGGGGAAAAGAAAAATCCCTGAAAAGAAAAGATTTTACTAGCACAAGGCCAATCCCTTTCGATTCTGTGCCGTCCGAGGGCCAAAGCAGAGATCACACACAGCAGAGAGATGCTCTACATGTGTTGTCTTCTGTTTCACTGGAGCGCTTTAAGAGGTGCCACGTTTGTTCACCTTCCAGGGCGCTCAGATCTCAAGTTCCTTGCAGGAGCTTGCCCTGCCCGACAGCAACAGTTTGTCCTGTTACCTGATAGTGCTTTCTGCCCTTACCTGTGTACACAGAGCTGATCTGCCCGAGTCCTCCCTGCCAGTTTCTGTACCATTACATTCCTCTTCGCGTGACTGTCTGCTGGAGGACGGATGCAGACAAGTTTCGCTTGTCCGTAGGCATGTTGAAGAATCTTTTCCTCGATGCCTGGTTAGGTGTGAACACACGAACACACCAAGACTGACTCGTGGCCGCCTAGTAGATGTTTATCCCCTCACGGGTGCCGTCAGCTGCCCTCCAGGTAGTCTATACAGAACTCATTTTCCTGTTAGATTTATGCATGGTACTCAGCTCTGTATGTGGCGTGTGCTTCTCCCTCCTGAGGGTCCTGTTTATAAACCTTGAGGTCACGTTGGGCTTTCAGTTTGCTAACGCAGGTTGCATTCACGAAGTTTCTCTCGGTCTGCCAAAGTTTGATAGCCCACTCGGTCTTGCTGGCTGAGTTTTCCCTGGCAGGGATACCCATCTCATCTGTTCAAATGCTGGCTCTCGAGCTGCTGGGCAACAACTGCGCAATCTTGCTGATGTTAGAATTTAACTCCCAGTATGCATTTTTTTTTGCCCTTGATCGTGTCATCCTGAAAAATAGATTGCTTTTACAAAAACATAACCAGGGGACACTTGAAACCCCATGAGGATTTTTTTTTCTCATTTAAGTAAATACCTCTGATGGGAGACGGTATCATATAAATAATCAATAGAGCTTTAAAGCAATTGCATTGCTGAGAGACTGCTTTACCCACAGCTCTCCTGAGATTCATGGTGACGTCTCCTGTAGGTCCATCCCTGTTAGGCATGGCAGGTCATTTTTTGCCCTAGCATGTAAGATTCCTGAGAGTTTGGCTTCCTTTGTCACACATCGGTCATGGCAGCAGGAACAGTTTGCTATTCTGCCTTCAGAATGCTGTCTGTTTGAATTATGTCCCCGAGGCTCATGCCTTGGGATTGTCACCTGATGGGCTTTTAGGACATGACTGGATCTTGGAGGCTCTGGTTCATGATGGATCAACCCATGTGGATTCATACTTCGACGGTGTTGCTGGGGGTGATGGTGGTAATGGGAGTGTCAGGAGGCGAGGCCTGGTTGGAGGAAAATTGAAGGGCGTACCCTGTCCTTGACCCCTGCTCTCTCTGCTTCCCATCCACCCTGAGGTGAGTAGCTTCCACCACCAAGAAGAATGGCCTCACCGTAGGCCTAGAAGCCACAGACAAGGATTCTGGTCTGCCACCTCCAAAACTGTCCACCAGAGTCATTAAGGAAGAGGCCTCCCTCTGGTGGTTATCATAGCGATGCTAAACTGATTGCTCAGGACCAGGTGACAGGGAAAGCTAGTAGTGACCCTTAGAAGCCGAGGCAGGAAGATCACGAGTTCAAGGCAGCCTGGGCTGTGTAAGAAGCTCAAGGCCTGCTTACGGGTTTGACGTTGCTTTCATTTTTTCTCTGCTGGGAGTATTTTGAGAAAAGAGCTCCCAAACTGCAGGGATCTGATTTCTTCTTTAGGACATGGCTGCCGTTGGCAGCGTCTACTGACTCTGGGCCTGGTTAAGGAACAGATGCTCCCTCTCCCCTCCCCGCCCTATCCCAAGAGCCTGAGTTAAGAGTACACAAGAGGAAGCAAAACTCGAGGCAAGCAGGTATCCTGTACCACCCAACACACACATACGCACGCGCGCACACTCACTATCCAAGACAGAAGACACCTAGCATACAGTCCGGAGCGCCTCCAAATGGTCTGTAAGCTGAAGGGGTTGGGGAGAATTGATGCTGCAGCTGGACCAACTTAAACACTTTCTTGTGTAAATTTTCATTGTGTTCTACATCACGGTTAAACCGAGGAAAGGGCACTGTGAATACTTGGCAGAAAAAAAAAAAAAAAAAAAAAAAAAAAAAAAAAAAAAAAAAAAAAAACTTGCCACCCAAAAGGCAGATGGAGACTTCTACAGTCGAACCTTTTCTACTTCCAGAGTTACTTAGGAGGGCTGGGAGAGGCTGTTGAGGGAAATCCTCCTTTTCTAAAATCATTTTTCTATTTGTGTTAGCGTCTGTGAAATAGTATTTCCCTAAACATATTCCCATTTCTAACGCACGATCCGTCACGAGACATTTGGGATGTATTATTGGGCTGACAGGGAAAGATAAACGGTGGGTGAAGATGAGGCACAGCTGTGGCGTGGGGAGGAAAACACTGGACTTGGCATCACAAGGCCTGGGTTTAGCCTCTGCCCTGACATTTGCATTCCTGGGGACCTTGGGCAAGTTGCTCAACTATCCCAAGTCTCAGACGCATTATAAACAGCAACCAGCTATGTCCACTTGCGTGGTTAAGGTAATTCTACAGTCACCTACCGAATTATTTCTTGTAATGAGAGTTCACTAAGTCCTAAAACCCACCCAAAGTCAAGGTAGTCTTGGGGTCCTTACAGGGTGCCGTGGGTTCTCCCCGGTCCCCACACATGCAAAGGCCTAACAGAACCTGGCTCATCATAGACATTCTATCATAGCCCAAACAACGGTCTTCATCTACTATGCGCAACTAATGTTGGCAGCCACTTTTCAACACTTCCTCTGTTCCAGGCGGTCTGTTCTGAGTGGATTGTATAACTGTATGAGTTCCCTTCATCCTCACCTCGGAGGGAGCTGCGAGTACTCTCCCCCCATCTTTACCAGGGGAAACAATTGAGGTCTGGTCTTTCCAGACGGCACGATCTTACTCAGGAGTCTGTATTAAATACTCTCTCATACAGAGGTTGAAGAAATGTTCACCATCTTAGATTCTGCACTTCCTGTCAACTTGGACACTTTGTCTTCGGTGCTGCCTTCATTATTCCATGTTTTGGATTTGGTGAATAACTTGATTGCCTGTTCCTCTTGCTAAATGTCCGTAGTATTTGTGCCTGGCACCGAATGGTTCATTAATACGGATAGCGCAGCCGTCTGCTGGTGAGGAGAGACACGTACTCAACTCACTGTCTTTCCATGCAGCTGCCTCATGGTGGATAAATGGTTTCCAGCCAGTTCTGTTCCCAGGAACTTACTGGAACTGAGAGAAGTAAAGGCTGTGTGGTCCTCTCATCATTACAAGAACTGCATGTTTTCTGTGCATACGTACCCAAAAGCAGTTTTCAATTATTTAAGATGTGCTTATTTTTACTTTAACTGCATGAGTGTTTTTCTTTCGTGTATGGCTGTGCACCACGTACATGCCTAGTACCTTAGATTCCCGAAGACTGTGTCGGATCCCCTGGAACTGGAGTTGTGGATGGTGCTGGGAACTGAACCCTGGTCCTGTGCAAGAGACTCTTGACTCTTGAGCCATCTCTCTAGCCCCTGCTTTTAATTTTATTCCATTATGTTGGAGGACAGCTTGCAGGAGTCAGGTCTCTCCCACCATGTGGGTCCTGGGGATGGAACTCGGGTTGTCAGACTTGGCAGCAAGCACCTTTACCCGCTGAGCCATCCCATTGGCCCCAATGGCTGCTTCAAAATGAGAGAAAGTTATTAAATGGCTTCAGGGTATGGTTTCAGGTAGATCATTGCTAGAGAATTTCATGCTGACAGAGAAACGTAAAAACGCCACTTCTCAGATAACATTTCCTACTTGCTCAGCAATATTTCCACTTGGGGAATGCAGGCATGTTACAGACACATCTCTAGAACTGTTCAAAAGTCAGATGGTGCTGGGCAAAGACAATTAGTTACAGACACAACGTGAGTTCAATGCATCCCTACTACAGGGACTGGGGTACTCGAAGACCCATCTGCCATACCCCCAGGGGCAACCAGGTCATGAGTCTTCAGGTGTCGGAGCTGAAGAGACCAAGATCGGACAGGCCATGATTGGACCACACAGCTAGAAGTAGACAGTCCTCATCCCCAGGTCGCTCCTTCTTCAGGTTTACTGAGGTATATTCAGAGCAAGAGAAAGCTTATACTGAGGCATGGCTAGGAAGCAGCTGGTGCCGTCCCGAGGCATCGTGGCAGCAGTATTCACACGGACCAATCTGTACTTTCTGAGGAAAAAAAAATAATTTTAAAGTAGAAATTGTCCAGGAAAGTGGAAGAACATAACTGTAAAAACTCCTGACATCCCTCATACGCACTATTTTGCGTCTCATTCTCTCTGTATATATGCACATACATATATTGGTTTTGGCTGGTGAGCTCAACTTTCTTCTGCTATGTTGGAGGATTCATAGTACAATTTAAATAGAAATAGATTAGGAAATGCCCACCGTGGAGGGAACAGTCAAAAGCTGATAGTTTGGGGCAATATTTGTTTTATAGTAAAAGGAATAGTAAATAGATAGGTGATCATCTTATATTAAAAAAGAGATAGATAGATAGACAGACAGACAGACAAACAGAGAGAGAGATGAATAGATGGATGGATAAGCTAGACACAGGAAGAGTCACTTGACACTGAATATTTTTAACATGGACCTATATTATTTCGTTTTTACTAAATATATTTGGTACTGAATTGAAGGAAACTGAAAGCTCAGGAAATTTTTTTCTTCCAGTAAATTCTGTCTTGGAAATCATTTTTGCCTTTTCCTAGCACACTGAATACATCCATGCCAATTTGGAGGGATAGAGTTGGTGAGGTTCCAAGAGTACTCCGTGCACATGCCGCAGGCCCACCGAGCTGGTCCGTTAGACCCTGAAGATCCTCTCACTGTTCTAGAAGCGAACCGATAGGCATGAAGGCTGACCCATGGGTCTGTCTGATACAGTTAGTTCAAGAAATGAAATCTGACAGAGGCTGTTCTGGACAACGTGAGGCCGATGCTGATGGCGAAAGTCGTTGTGGGGAACAGCTGTGCATTTGTAGCCGACGATGTCGGGCTTCACAGTCAGTGGTCCTGTTGGAAAGAAGCTACCAGCATCTATCTCGCAAAGCCAGCTCCGTTGTCTCGTGACAGGGGAGTGGGCTGCCAAGAACCCCAGAAACACCCCTCTCGGGGTGCTAGTATCCTGTGTTGGGATGCTAGGTTCTCGACTGAGCTGCCTGAGAGAGACCAGGACGGCATGTTGCTCATCACAGGGCATCTCAAGTCTCAATCAGAGTCCTCAGTTCTTAGAGTGAGACAGAAAACACATGCATAAGCAAAAGGAATTTCTCTCTCATGAGGAAAACATATTACACATTTAAAGATGTTCAGAAGTGACTGGGATCTGTAAATATGTTTTTTCATATTTCATCTTTCATATCTACTTGTGGAAGTATCCCGGGTGAGATGATGCTTCAGTCTCTAAAGAGAGCTGTTGGGATGTCAGCATCATATGTTCTTTTAGAAAAAGTAACATTTAATTGGTGGAGAAAAAAACTGTTTAAATTACCAAGAAGTCGCCCTCATAGTAACGGGAGGCCATCAAAATAAAAATAGCATGCACACAGAGAGAAAGGAGGCTAGAAAGAAGCTAGGAAGATTAAGTGGGCTAAACAATTCAAGGAGCATGTTTCGAGAGTCTCCAAAATCCACAGTGGTGTGTGTGTGTGTGTGTGTGTGTGTGTGTGTGTGTGTGTTTGCTGGATCAAACCCAGAGTTCCACAAACACTAGACAACAACTGTACCACTGAACCCTACTCCCAAGCCCTGAAGAGGCTCTTCAGCAAGCTTACAAATGCTTTGGAAGCAAATTAATAGGGCAGAGTCCTCTCCCAACCTGTTATGGCAATGAACACGGAGAGGAAGTTCTATGGCGGCCTATCCTGTCACCTACCACAGAGAGGAAAACTGTCATAATGAAGCATGGCAGTGATGGCCTCTTGGCCAAAATGTACAGTTGTGCTTGTGCTTGCACCTGCGTGCCTCGTCCACACAGAGGGAGCATGCCTGTGTACCGGTCCCTTTAATAGTCTCTCTCGTAGAACATGCACTGTTATTACTATTGCTAAGCACACGCTAAAGTATCAATTATCTGGATGAAGTACAACAGAGACCATGAACCTGGACAATTTAATGGGAGAGAGGTAAACAAATCAAAAGACAAGGAAGAAACCCAGTGATGAATTACATTACCTTCAAAATACCGTCCAACCAGGTTCCACTCAAAAGGTCATTTATAAGAAGAGTTCAGTGGCTCCAGAGAAGGGGGACGGGAATTGCCAGAGATAAGAATGATCCTCAGAGACAAGAAACAAAAATAAGGGAAAAAAAAAAAGGTACTTTTCTGGATGAAGAATTAAGAACAGTGGGGAATCCCCCCGGATTGTGCACCCATATTTAGCTGAAATGTATATATTTTATCCGAAGAAAGCAAGGTCAGATGGTTCCAGCCTGTAGAAGAGATGCAGGTCCTGTGGAGATAGCAAACAAACGGTGATTAACTTTTGGGTGAGCTCAAGACTGAGTAAGGAAAACACAAATGAAGCTTTGCAGGCACGTGCCCGAATTAACGCATTTACAATAACATAATCCACACGATGACAGGAGAACAGGCTCCGGAGCCCAAGCCGTTTAGAGTCAAACAAGGGCATTCCGAGGGTCCTTGCAGGGTGCTTGATAATTAAAGGCTGTGCAGGCCTAGATATTCAGAAACTGCCTAACATTTTATCGGAGATGGTCCTGGACTCCAAACCAAAACAGAATGTTCTTTCCAGACTGTGATCCAGACTTGACAGTTGATGTCCTTCCACTGCAGAGAAAATATATCAAGGCTGTAGAAGGATGAGCAACGTTTAATCACCCTGGAGAGCATCTTTCACAAGAGGCTGTCCTGCTTTGTTCCTTGAGGGCTTCAGTGTGGGAAGATAAAGGCAAGGAGGTGATAGGATCAGACTTGAAGGTCATGGGGAACATGAACAAAGACCGCCTCATCTGCTCCGAGATGGCTAGACCAGGAGTATATCAACGAGAAATTGAGCAATCAGATGGGTCAGCTTGCTTGGAGCTGTCAAGTGAACCGATCCAGCTCTTCAAGCCATGGTATAAGTGTGTGTGTGTGTGTGTGTGTGTGTGTGTTGTGTGTGTTTGCATGTACACATGTGAGTTTCTGGGATCAGACTCAGAGCCTTGTACATACACACCCTACACCCCAAGGACAAACTCAGGTCCTCCTGTAAGCAAGGCAAGCCCTTTGCCGTTTTTCTCCCCTATCCCTCCCCAGCTTTTTCAAAGCAGGGTGAGAGCAGAGAACACTCAAGAAAATTTATCAGATTCATAACTGAGAGATAACAATGGATTGAGAGGTACTGGCCACACATCCCCATTTGTGAGGTTGGCAAAAATCCCTGAGACCAGTATTGGACCATCGGCTTCATCTATACCCAGTGGTCTGTTTGTCCAAGCGAGAGGAATCCAAAGTAAGACTAGAGCCGGCCACATGAGAGATGTCATAGTTTGTCCTAGCTAGGACAAGTAATAGTGTGGCCAGAAAGAACCAAAGAAGACACGATGAAGACTCCATCAGCCCCTACAAAGCTCGCCAGTTAAATTCAACTTCAGTGAAAACCGGATGGCATCCCTGCCAACTGCCTCAGCCCTAGCATACATTCTCCCCACCTTCTCAGGTCATCACCTCAGGTACATGTCCTGGAACTCTCTGGGTACACCAGGCTGGCCTCTGACTCCTGAGCGCTGGGATTCAAGCCACGCACCGCCATGCCCAGCTTGAGTGAGTATTTCTGATCATTCAGTCAGTTTTCTCCTCTGTACAACACGGGCGATCGTGAACCTGTCTTAGCTGAAACTGTCTGAAAATGTCAATCAACACAGACAGCATAAGAACAAATCAAGGGGCTGGAGAAACAGCTCGGTGGTTAAGAGGGTGTACTGCACTTCCTGAGGACCTGTGTTCAATTCCCAGCATACCTACATCAGGTGACTTATAACTGCCTGTTACTCCAGTCCCAGGGTCTCCAACATCTCTGACCTGGGCAGGAACCTACGTTCACATGCATATATCCCCCCCATACGAACGCACATGTGTGCACACAATCAAAAATAAAAATAATTTAAAAAGAGAACAAATCGAAATATTAGCCATGAATCTTAGAAAGCAACCCTCAAGACACCTGAAAATTCACATCGCCTTTTTGATTGACACTCATCTCACTTCCCCTGTCAGTCATTGCTCCCCAGTGTTTGTTTTCGCAGCAATCCAACCATAGCATTGTGTTAGCTTTCTATGACAATAACAAAATAACCGAGCTTATTCACTTACAAAGAAAGAAAAAAACCTAGAGGTTTGTCTTGAGACACAGGAATGCATACACTAGAAAAGGAAGGAGTTTGGGAAGCTGTGATTTGAACCTGGAAATGCCGAAGAGAATGAGAGGTAACCGATACCAAGTCCCAACAAGTTCTTGTTCGTGAGAAACTGAAAGCAGGCCACAAGAGCACTGTGAGATGAGGCTGTGGAAGCTCAGCAGCCTGAGCTCTCCCTCCGAGCTGTGAGGCTTCCTGCAGGCTGTCCGGGACTGGGAGAGAGGCAAGGTAGAAAGGGACTACATTTGGAAGAAGCCGCTAGCACTGCACGAGGGGTGTTTGTGTCATGGTGACTTGCTAACGGGTGTCTGTGTGAGCAGAGAGGAGTGGGAGTACATTGTGAGATGGTGTGCAAAGAAAAAGAAAACAGGTTGTCTTGGCTCACAGTTTGGGGGTGTCCAGTTTGCGGCCAGGTGAGCCCGTGGCTTTGGGCCTCTGGAGGGCCTACTGAGTGGCAGTGGTGGGGTGCATGTGGTATAGTCAGCAGCCTACTTCGTGGCCAGGAAACAAAGGAAGAAAAGAAAAGAGTCAGGGTCTCAGAATCTCTCCAAAGGCATGTCCCAAGGACGTAAGGATCACCAGGCTCTACCTCCTAAAACTTTGCCTGTCTCCACACCACAGCAAGAATTGTCTTATTTCTTTATCCCCTGAGATAGCCCAGTCTGTTCTGAGAAGCACATTTACTGGCTGATCCCAGCCCTGGAGTGAATAGCAACTGTTAGCTGCTGAGAGGAGAGAGAGTTCCCTCTAAGGGTCTACCCCCTGGTAAGCTGACTAGCGGAAGAGCGCATGTCCAAGAATATTTACATTTTATACAACACAAATTAGTCTTGAAAGACACAAATTTGGGTAGGGATGAATATGATCAAAACAGGCAGGAAACACCAAATTCAAGGAGCTAAGAAAAAACAAAACAAAAAACCTTGAGTCTCAGGCTGAAGGGATTTCTCCCGTGGTTAAGAATGCTTGTTGCTCTCACAGGCTCTGTTCCTGGCACCCATGTAGGGAGGCTCACAACGTCCTGTAACTCCAGCTCCAGGGGATCTGACACCCTCTTCTTCTTCACCCTGGCAGGTGTCAGCACCTGCACACGTGTACACACTCACAGATACATACATAAACATAAATATTTTTTAAAAAAAAAAATCGAGTCTCCCTCTCAAGACAGCACCCATCCCTAGCAGAGATGCTGGGGAAACCCCAGGGCCTGGTACCCCTCCCAAATTATATTCAGTTGTGGTCTTAAGTGACAAAAATAGCCTGGCCCTTTCACAGGGAGAAACAGGTGTTGAGATGAAAATTCCCGCTGCCACTGGACCAAGGGCAGGGCTAGAGAGGCCTTCCCTGCGCTGCTGGGAATGCTTAGGAGATCTCTGGTTATACAAAGGTTTAGAAATCTGAAAGGCAGATTCCAGCCAATTATGTTTAATTCTGCACCTAAGGAGTGGAAAGGCCACAGCGAGTGTCTGGGCAGTCTGTCTGTCAGGGCTGCTCCTCCGGCAAGCAGTGCTGCTGTGATTCTCCACAGTTGTTGGGTTTGGCAGAGCAGCCTTGAAAGGAAAACTTTTGAGCCCTGGATTTGAGACGGTGACCTCTCCCTAGAGAATCCTACACCGCACTTGGAAGCTTCGGTTCAAGGGAACAATAAGTAGGCAGAGCCTGTTCTGTCTGAGACCTAAATATTTGAGAGGAATCCCCGGGGTAGCCCAACTGGAACGGAAAAAACGGCTGCTACCACGGGCTTTTTTGACCAAAGGAACCTGCAGTCTCAGGCTTCACAGGTGATTGAGGAATTAGTTCCCCCTCATCTGCTTCAGGAAGGCCAGATTCTGAAGCTGTAAGGTCTTGCTGCCTGTCTGAGGCACCATGTGACTTGGGGCATAGAACCGCCCCCCCCCTCCAGTCTCCTTTCCCTAGTCTCCCCTCCCACAGCCGAGTTCTCAGAGCGACATAGCCTGCAGCTTGTGTGGCCTGCAATGAGACTGTGATAGCTCTTAAGAGAAATTGGATCAAAATCCAAATCCCCCCCACCCCAAAAAGCCAGATGGGCTGGCTTGGGGGGTGGGGTGGGCCGGAGGAATCCATTTGACTCAACAGCAGAGGGCTCGGCCTGCGCGCCCCAGGGACCACAGTATCTCTATCTCACTAGGTTGGTTGCTGTGTCCCGGGAGGCAGCTTTGGGCCCGCAAGATCTCAGTTCATGAGAGAGATCTCTGTTGCGAACAGGGCCAGGTTCTCGCGAAGCAACCGGGTGCTTAGAGATGGTGCGGGAGGGGTCCCCAGCGGAGTCCAGGTCCGAGGCGGGCGTGATCCTTGAGGTGCAACTGTGGCCCAGAGCCTGACAACTCCGGAGGAGGCCTTTCGGTCTTCTGCACCAGCGAGACATCTGAAGGGGGGTAAAACGAGCCCAGGGGTGTCGGTGGCGGCTTTGGAGCGGTAGTCTGGTTGCAAAGGGAGGCTGGAGTTTGTCTCCAAGCTCTTTCAATTTGGATGCGATGTTGATGGGAGAGGATTGAAACTCTCTGAGATCCCCGTGCCCTGCGCGCCTTAGCCACCCGGGGGAGTGGGGAGTGGCAGTTTGGGAGCCGGGGAGACGCACTGCACTAGCGGGCCCCTGGTTCCCCAGGTCCCCTTGGCCACCGGCCGAGCAGCCTGGGCTGGCGATCCTTCCTCCCTCCCGCCCTCCAGGATGAAACCTGAGCTCAGGAGGGCGGGGCTCACGGCGGCGGGGCGCGGGGCGGCTGCGACATTGGCGGGGAAGCGAATGATGGATGGCGAAGGCGGGGCCGGGCAGCGGGGTGTGGGGGTGTGGGGTGGGGGGGGGGGACACCGGGCGCCCGTGGCGGAGGTGGACCGGGCCTCCCGGCTCGCTGCTCCCGCCGGCCGAGCAAGGCTGCCTCTTCTCCGCAGCGTGATTGATTTTTTTTCCTTCCTTTTCTTCTAAACTTCTTCCAGGGAGAGGCTAGTGGTAACAGGCCGAGCTGGATGGATGGGTATGGGGAGAGGGGCAGGACGTTCAGCCCTGGGATTGTGGCCGACCCTCGCCGTCCTTCTCTGCAGCTTCCCCGCAGGTAAGACACCGCTCCCTGGCCGGGGGATGGCCAGCAGGGTCCCCCGTTCCTGGGCCTCCCTGCGCGAGTTGGGGTCCCGGGTTCTCCAGCCCCCTGGGGACCCAGATTTCCATTGCCACGGGTCTTTGTCCCGTGCCCTGCATAGGGAGCGATGGATGTCGGAGACCTGGAGGTGAGGGAACTCCTGCCTGAGCTCCGAAGAACAGGAGCGAATGGGGAGATCTGCAGAGCTAGGGATGCTTCTCTGCCCCCCTCCCTTCTTCCGAGAAAACGGGTGCCCTGGACGCCTTTTGGGTGCTCCAAAGGAGAGAAGGGGAGGCTCGGACTCCGCACCAGGGGCACTTTCTCCAGCTCCTCGCCCACCAGTTTGCAAACCTGTTGGTTGCCCAGGGGTGGAGCTGGGGGCGCTGGGGAGGTCCCAGGTTAGTCCCCGACCGCCCCGTCCCGCCCCCACGCTGGCCCACGCGGGGAAGCCCACGGACACAGGCTCAGACGCGTTAATTCCTGTTTGATAACATTCTGCGTCGCCCCCCTGTTTGTTTTTATTGTGCCAGAAAGCGAGAGAATTTCAGAATTAAAGCTGAAAAAGCCCATCTGTTTCCAATGAATCCCCCATAGTTTTTCACAATGTTTTTGGCAGATCGCTGCTTTCAAATTCCTCCGAGCCCGGACCTCTTGTTTTTGTTGGGGGAAGGGAGACCAACTCCACAGAGAAGCGTTTGTTCCTTTCCAAACGCTCCGGTTTCTTTACTTTTTCCCCTTTGGGGGGGAGGGGGAATGAACGAAGCTTAAATCCCCGGTCTGTTTTCTTTATAATGTTTCGTAAAGTTTTATTTCATTTTTTACTTCATGCTACTCAGAGTCTGAAAAGGCCACTTAAACGCTTTCCACACGTTTTTCTCTTTTTAAAATATAACTAAACAGTGTCACGGCCAAATGGTCCTCCTTGTAAGGCGGGATCTCCCAGCCTTTTCCATTGTGTTGTGGGGTTCAGAGGTGTCTTTGAGCAAAAGATTCCAGCTTGTTTCGGAGCGCGGCCAGCTGTGGTTCTGCTGCCTCTGCGCAGCTGAGATTTGCAAGAAAGGACTTGAGTTAGGACTGGGACTGGGCTGTTTTGATTTACTTTTTCAGCCAACTGGGTTTCAAGGAACTGACAGACAGGGCAGTCAGTCCAAGCTAGGCCTGGCTTCAAGTTGGCATTCCCGGGGGCACACAACATGGACAGCAAACACTATGGGGTAAGGGTGAGTTTGCTCTCTTGTCTCAGCTGAGCTACAGGGCCCCCAGTACCCACTTAGCCAAAACGTTCCAGCTCCCTCAGGGACTACCACCAGATCTTTTTTCTGAAACTCCCAAAGAGATAGATCCCTGCCCAGGACTAGAACCGGGGGAGGGGTGTCAGTATGCCCTAACAGCCCTCATACCCCAGACACCCTGAAATCTCAAAACCCCCACAGTGGTTTCCAGCAGGGGAGATAACCTCCCCCCACTGCCATGTTCTTGAAACCCAAGTTTCTTCATCTGAATCAGTGGTTCTCAACCTTCCTTATGTTGCTCCCTTTAATACAGTTCCTCATTTTGTGGTGACCCCCCCAGCCATAAAATTATTTTTGTTGCTACTTCATAACTCGTAAGTTTGCTACTGTTAGGAATCGTAATGTAAATAATCAATTTTCTGATGGTCTTAGGAGACCCCTGTGGAAAGGGTCATTTGATCCCCAGGGGTCGCGACCCACAGGTTGAGAGCTGCTGATCTAAATATTCTATTTGAAAGACTGATCTTATTTGTTCCCAAGAATTAATTTTTAAAAAAAAAAATAGGGGATTTAATTAAAATTTTAAAAAGTAAAAACCATCATCAGAAAGAAAAACAGTTTCAGAGAAGTGGCAGCGTGCTGTTGTTCATCTTGGTTTGGTCGGGATAAAGAGCCAGCCCATTGCAAGTTCTATCAGATGGGTTGATAAATGGCTTTTGTCCCTTGGCTGCAGTGGGGGGGGGTGTGATCTCAGCTCAGTGCTGAAATTGAGAAGGGGGGCTCCCGGGGCTCTTAAAACAACACCTTCCTGCTCTTAAAGCTACAGCACTTGTTAGCTTCTGGGGCTGGAAGGTGAGGAGTGGAAGGGCCTGCAGAAGTTCTCCAGAGTAGGAAGAAGCTGCATGGCTGGGTAGGGTTAGGGCTTGTAGGGTGGGTGGGTGGAGTGATGTTTCTCCATTCATTTTTTTTTTTTTTGTCTTAAAAACTATTTTTGTTTTAAACTATCGGCAGCATAGTCTGAGGCACACTGGCGGGTTATGTAATTCACAACTCAAATTCCGCCACTTTTGTGTCCAAGAAACCCATTTCTTTTTGGCTTCGGGGCTGGTAACTAGACCCTGGCAGATGGAGCTGATAGCTGGGTTGTGTCATGCCAGCTGGCTAAGGTTTCCCCTCGCTGGAGCCCTCTGACAGTTGCATGTAGTCAAAACTCCCCACCTCTGTGAAAACTGAGCTGCTGCTCACCAAGCACCAAATAAACTGAGGGCCTCAGGAATGTGGGTGCGCTGGAATCCGCGTGGGGCAAAAAAGACAGTTTCCTCCGTGGGGAAGATGCGTGATTTCCACCGCGGAGATGCACTGTCCCCGTCTCTGACGTAGCAAACAGGATGCCCCAGAGTGAAGGTCAGAGTTCTGGTGCGCAGTGTGTGGACCTTAGGGACATTAGGCAAGCCGGGGTCTCACCCGCCAGAGACAGGTGGAAGCTGGCCGAGCAGCCCTGTGAAAGCATGGGTTTGTTCAGGGCTTGCCTGCTTGAATGGCTGCCAGCAGTGAGCAGGAGTGCAAATTAAATTGGACCTAGTTATGTGGAGAAAGATGCTTTCACTCTGCCAGACTGAGAGTGTTTGTGTGTTTGGAGTGTTTACACGGACTCGCTCAACGTGGATGGCCGACTTCCCAAGCCCTTGCTCAGTGACAGCGTTCAGAGCCCTCTGCCTGATCAGAGAGAAGACTGGAGGGGTGTCTGAATACTGTTCTAGGGTAGAAGATGGGACAAAGTGGCTGCATCCCCAAGCCGGATGGGGGTGGGCCGGAAAAAACTTCTTAGAAGAGGTTTCCTCAAATAGCATCCTCTCCAGAACTCAGCAAAGAGATACATTTTAAGCTTCTGAGAGAAACCCTTCTAAAGCATGGTGTGTACATGTTGATCTGTGTCTTGTAGCTGTTCGTGCATGCTGTTCTAGCGGGGGTTCTCAAAGTGTGGGCCATGGACCAGCAGCATCAGCCTCCCCCAGGAACCTGAGCGCTGCAGGTCTAGTGAAGCAGATGCAGCGAGGCAGGCCCTCCAAGGGATTCTGATGCTCGCTTGTTCGAAGGGCTCAGCTTCTCAGGAGGGTGCAGCCTCTCCTCCTGTTTCCTTCCCCAATAGTTGTATTTGATTTTTTGAATTTTCATTTATTTTTATTTATGTGTATGCGTCTGCATGCTTGCATGTGCAGCCACATGTATGTAGAGGCCAAAAGGAAACATGGGAGTCCCAGGAACTGCAGTTACTTGTTTTTAATGAGCTGTCCTGTGTAGGTGATGGGAACCGAACCCTGGTCCTCTACAAGAACAAGTGCCCTTCCCTGCTCCGCCAGCTCTTCAGCCCCCTCCCTTATGCTTTTGAATGCCCTTGGGTTACCTCTCCTACCCTTTGTTGTCCCTGTTGTAGAAGTGTTTGTCTTCAAATGGGGACACTGAGACTTAGAGAAACTAAGGTTCTCCGAAGGACCTAAATATATCTGCGTGGCTATAGAGATGAGGATATTTTTAACTGAACTGCTGTGTAAGAAGACAGAACTAAGGAAGCCTGCTCCCCGTATACAGCTGCGTCTCTCAGTTAGACCCTGTGTCCCAGACGGAGAGTGTATGAGTTCATTTCAGTTGCTATAACAATACCACAGATTTTGAGGGCTACAAATAACAGATGTTTTGATTATAGCTGTGGAGGCTAGACACTCAAGGATCAAGGAACCAGTGGTCACTGTGGTAACCAGTGAGAGGACTTTCCTAGTCCGTTTGTCTGTCCTGTGCCTTCTTACCCGCACCCCTCCCCCACAAGGCAGAAGGGATGGAAAGCTGACTCTCTAGGGCACTTTCATGAGGGCTCTACTCCCATGACATAATCACTTCCTAAAGTCCTGGATCCTATTTCTCATACCATCCCTTTGAGGATTAGGTTTTAGCATGTGAATTTGGGGGGGGGGGTGCTGCAGAAGAGGGAAGAAAAGGATGTTCAGTTACAAGAGGCAGAGACTAGCAGCCAGGGTATGACGGAGCAGACAGACGTTTGACCTCCTGGGAGAGTACAGATATCAACTCCTAGAGTTCCCACAGCCCCTGAGGCTCTGGGGTACCCTGGAGAAAAAGGGGAAGGCTCTCTGGTTTTCTGGTGGAAGGAGAGCCTCCGCAAGGTTGTCACCCTGGTGCCCAAAGGGAGGGGATCTCGGGAAAGTGGAAGGGTAGGGAGAGGCGACCCAAGGGCATAAGACTTGAGCTGGGGAGAGGAGACTCCGGGGTCCTGCAGAGGCGAATGAGTAAGGCTGGGCACCTGTTTGTGGTCGGAGGGACTGCAGTTCCTTCTAAAGGTCTTGCCTTTGGTGGACTGTGTGAGGTCTGTACTCTGCTCTCGGCCTTCAGGTTTGCATTGAGTACCAGTTAGTGCCCTACTATTCTGCTGCCGTGCTAAGATGCACCCTGAAGACTTGCCCTCCCCTCCCCCTGCCAAAGTGGCCTACTCACACCACTTTGCCCAAGACTTTCTTAGTTTAAAACTGAAAGTCAAAACTCCCCGTGTCTCCTGGGTCCCAGGCACACCAGGATGTGGCCTCCCCAAGTTGCATCCCACCCCAGCTGTGTCAGGGACCCCACCACCCCTGCATGAAGTCTTTTCCTGCAAAATGGTCTCCATGTAGGCCAGTCACCTAGAACTGGGAGTCCTTCCTCTGCTTTTTTTTCCTGCCGTTCTCCGCCGTCACCTCGCTGCAGCCACAGCATGAAGAACAACCCCAGGGGCTGCTCCAGTTTCCCACTCCAGTCCCGCGCCCAATGGACCACGCTCAGAACCTCGTGGTTCTCCTTGCAGCATCCAGAAGGGGCATCTCTGATTTCTGGTCAGTCCTACGCTCTCACCAAACCCCCTTTCCAAAAGATCCAGCATATCCCAGCCCCCTCATCTCCGTATCACACCCCCTTTCCCATGGGATGCTCTATGCCTTGACTCGCACCACCCAGTTCTAAGTTGAACACTCACCTCCCTGCCCAAAGTCCAAAGTCAATGCAACCCGCTGTGGTCCAGTCTGACTTTTGGGTGCCCAAGCTGTACGGGGCTGTGCGTCCCCCTGGCTTCATGGACTCAGAGGTCTTGGAGTTTTGTCTTATCCATCTTTTTTTCTGTATGGTAAAGGTGGGAGCCATTTCCTGCCTTCTCTTCCTCTCCTCCCCCACTCTCCCAAGTTCCTCCAGCATAGTCCTGGAAGCTACAAGACCCATAGGTTTTGTGTGTGTGTGTGTGTGTGTGTGTGTGTGTGTGTGTGTTACTTTTAATTCTAGCTTTTGCTCAAAGGACAAAGACCACAGGACTTTCCCCCCCAACACCCCACATTTTCCCCAAATATTGTTTCTGATTATACAAGCAGTAGGCATTTTTTTTTAAATCCAAAGACCAAAAGGGATTAAAAACCCAAAATTCTGGCCTCTCACAGACAATCCCTAATTAACATTTAACAGCATCCTTCAAGACATAATACCTTCGTAATTCCCTCTCCCGAATAGGGTTGTCTGGAGGAGGAAATAAGTTTAAGAGTTCTTCGGTGGCTTGCATGGCCACGGTGTACCAGGGGTCTCCAATAGCTGCTTCCGTCCTCAGGAGCCATCACTCCTGAGGAGGAGGAGAGCTTGCCCTGTGTCACACGGGCAGCTACCAAGCCGAGCCCAATAGCCGGTGCCAGACTCCTGCCCTTTCCAAATTCTGGATAAACACAGTTGTTAAAATTTGCTGTGTAGACTGTTAAAAGTCTGCTGTTGAGCGTCTGCTGAAGATGTGGGCCAGGGGTAAGAAAGAACTGTGAGACCATGACACCAGGTAACAGGATGAAGGGTGACCTCCCCCTATCCCAGTTCCCACAGACATAATGCTTTCTCTGCCTCCAAAGAAAGCCCGTCCTCCCCTTTGTCATTTTGTGTCCCAAAGAGGAAGATGGCACTGTTGCAGGTGAGGAGCTTACTAATGTACTTACCCTGTGCCCTATTTAACGAAAGCACTGGAACACCTAGACACTTACCACAGGGCTGTCTCTGTACACCACCCCTTCAGAAAGAAGTTTGGAGTTGGGCTTCCCACCCTGCTCCAGCTGCCTGGCATGTGCCCTTCCTTCCAGCCCCTGCAGATGGCAGAGAGGGAGAAATTCACTCTTTCTTTTTTTCTTTCCTCTCTCTCTCTCTCTCTCTCTCTCTCTCTCTCTCTCCCTCCCTCTCACCCTCTCTCCCTCCTCCTTCCTTCCTTCCTTCCTTCCTTCCTTCCTTCCTTCCTTCCTTCCTTCCTTCCTTCCTTCCTTTCTTCTTCTCCTCAACAGTGTTTTGACCTGCTTTGACCTGCAGCTGAGCAGAAAAGCCCAGCATGGCTGGAGGCAGGGTCAGGATATAAAGTTCTCACTCACCTCAGGTGTGAGCCCCACATCAGAAAGAAGGATCATGCTTCCAAACCGAAAGGCCACATCTCTCACCTGCAGCTTCACCGTAATCTTTATTACCTCCCATACCACTGACCTTCTGGTGCCCAGGGCTGTTTTGTCCCTCCCCAGAGCAGGACGTTCTCGTTTGACCCCCCTTCCCCCCTCCCTTACCCAGACTTGCTCTTAACTGACAGGCTGCCTGTGGCCTCCCACTCAAGGGCTGATTCGTAGCTTTCACATCACCCTGGGAGTTGGTTCCACATGGCTTCTGTGGGAGCCTGGGGAGGGTGGCCTGTTTGGAAAGCTGAGGTACGCCCTTCTTGGCACTCAGCAAGGGTGCTTGTAGCAACTTGGCATGTGTGGAGGCTGAGGCAGGGCAGCCCTGGCTGGGTGTGACCGAGGGGGCAGTCCTGTCCTGGGAGTGCTACCCAGCCACCTCTGCCCGGGCTTAGCTAGACAGTGAGTTCACCCTCCAGGCCCCAGCTCCCCAGGGTTTCTTCCTAGGTCACCTGAGGTTGTCTCAAAAGCTCTCATTCTTGCTCCCAGCCAAGCCTGGACAATTCCCAGTGAAGCTCATGGTGGGAGACACATTGTAGCGGAGCAGCAGCTCTGGGGCCCTCAGGCTGCCTGGGCCAGCAGTGTCACACGGGAGTGGTGCTCCCTTCTGGCTGTGGTGATGGGTTAAGTGAGGTAGGCTGTGCAGCACCTGGCCAAAAAAAAAAAAAAAAAAAAAATCCAGTCAGCTGGGTGTGTCCCTCTCGGTATCTGAGGCCAAACACCTGGGTGTTTACGCCAGGATGATTGAGTGAAATTCCTGCCGGAGTGACGCCAGCAGGCAGCCTCGGGCATCCATTCTTGTCCCAGAACACCCCCGCCCCGCCCTGCCCCGCCTTCACGCACACCTAGGTTCCTTGCTAGGGACTGGAATCAGCAGAACCGGGCCCAGCTTGAGGCTCACATTCAGAGGCAGCGGTTGGCCCGCCTACTTAGTGTCCTCTCCCCCACTTCCATCAGGATTGTGTTGTGACATGTTTCCAGAGGTGTAGCTCGGGTTTCTTCTCCAGACTGGGTGGGCAGTCAGGGAGGGAGGGAAGATGGAGACTTCAAGCTTCAGGGTTGGCCTCATCCCGAGGCTGGCAGATTTCCTCTAGCGGCTTCCCCTCCTTCCACCCGCCTGTGGCCTAATTGAAGCTGTTGCCTCTTAAGTTACACAGCTTACTAAAATAGTGTTCTGATGCTGCCACGGGGGCTTTCTGCAGGAGCTCTCTGGCTGAAATCAGCAGGCAGGCGGGCGGGCGCTTCATTTGTAGGCCTGCCAGCAAAGTGAACTCCCTTCCCCCTCCCTCAGGCATTTCCACGGAGGGAGCTAAGGTTGGGGAATCACAAGGTAGGCTTCTAAGGCTCAAAGGCACCAAGACACACAGCAGGTAACTGCTTCCTCCGCAGGGGCCTGAGTGACAAAGGGGCTGGCCTGCTGGGCTTCGTACCTCAGGGCAGCAAAGCCAGAGGCTGAAGTAGAAGGGCCGCTGTGGGAAGAACAGCCTTGGGACTCCGTCCCTACCTTCAGCCTTCCCTTTTTCATCTAGTGCCCCCTGGTGGCAGATTCTAGCAGGATGGCGGATGACGAGTGGGGTTTAAAGGATTCCTGCTCCCCCCAGCGAAGGACAGTGATTTGAAGTCAGGCGATATTTTCTTGAAGCCTTCCTCCAGCCATCTCACTGTCCTCAGACCAGTGAGTTTTTTGCCTCTTGTCAGTCTCTGGGAAACGCTGCTTCCCTGATACTATCACACCCTCATCCAAACTCAGATGAAACCTTCCAGAAGTTGGGAAGGCCAGCCCAGCTTAAGCACAGAGTGTGTTCCGAGAACCGCTTTCAGCCAGCCCAGTTCCTAGTACACGGCAGGAACTAGGACTCTGAGCGAGTAAATCAGGTCAGACAGTCACTGTGCAGAGTTGAAAACATCTTGACCCTGCGGCTGGGAGTCTAAAGGATCCTTACCGCTTTAAGAGAAGGCGTGGCCGTCTCCCTCCCCCCCCCCTACCCTGCCCCTCCCCTAGGCCCCTGAAACCTGAGCTAATCCCTTTGCACGCGGGTAATTTATTGGTCTATTGGGCTTTTCTTGGTGGCAAATTGCATTGTCTTTATTCCTGGGCTCTGGCCCTGGAGCGCCTCGCACATTCCTAAGACTCCTTTCTCAGGGTTGATCCTTCACACCCCCTCTGGGCCCCGGCAAAATAAGTTTTATTGAGATGCTTTGTCATGCAAACAGGGTGGTAATAAGCAGGCTATTATTCTGAAAGATGGGGCTTGATTAGCAGTTCAAAGGAGGACTCGGTTACGGTTGGGGCTGTGGTTGTTCTGGTACGGAGATATTTTTCGTCCTGAGAGCATTGCCTTTCTGTTTCCCAGAGGTGACGGTTGCCATCCACAGAAAATCGTTTAAAGTCTCATGAACCTGAGCCATGGGGCTTCCCTCTCTACCGCGGCTCGGTGGTCTACAAGAAAGGCAGGCACTCGGAGCTCTGTCTCAAAAGTGTAATTGGCTAGCTATGGGCAAATAGGTACTTCCTGAACCCTGGCTACATGGAGGCCCCAGGTTTCACCAGAGACAAAATTAGAGACAGGTGTTAAAGGGTGGCTGGGGGTGGGCATGGCCTCAGGAATCTCAAACTATGCTTTAACTGTGGAGTATGAAAGTGGGAAGGTTGTCAGGATAAAGATGAGGAGGCCCTGTTCTTGGGAGGGTGCCGGGCAAATGTGTCCACCTTACTTGGGGGTTTCAGAGGAGCATCTGCAAAGTTGGGCCAGAGAAGGCAGCCCCGGGAAAGAAGCCGGGTACACCTCAGTGTATATCAAATGACAGACGTGGGTGGTTACATTTTAGCCTATGTCTGTGTGGCTCTAGGAAAGGGCAGAGAGGGAACTCCCTGAGAGGCAGCTGGAAGGTGTCCAGAACAGAGAGAGCTAGCTTGCCCTAGCAAAGCTGTGTGTCTTGGGGACAACTGAAAGTTTCAGACTCCCACATTCTGAGTCTCTGGGGTGCACCTTGCTAAGTGAGCCTTGCAAAACCGGGCGTGGTGCACGCCAATAATCACCGGCAGTTGGGAAATGCAAACAGTAGAATCCAGAGTTCAAGGCCAGCCTGGGTCTCCTGAGACGGCCGAAGTATTGGGGCACAAAGTAGCTCACACTGAAGCCTTAGCTCTGCTGACCCAGGCAGAAGTTGATGAATAGTTCATATAATTGCTGGGGACCCCAAACTGAGCCCCAAGGGTCCCCTCTACCCAGCCTAGTCTGGAAGCCCACCTTGTTCTGCGAACATTAACATTAGCCCCACCTATTAAACCAAGTCCTCTGCCTTGCATCCTGGGATTTTAGGACAGGTTCGGGGATTTCTTGTTCGCAAGTCCAGGTAGAGCCACTGTCCTTGCAAGCTTCTGGATCCTCCTGTTTGTCCAGGACGGTAGCTAATCCTAAATGTTGGTGGACTCAAGAAACCTGGGCTCAAACAAAATGTGCCAAGTACACAAGGTCTCACGAGCTTTGCAGAGTGTCAGGCTCTTGGTGAGATAGAGCTCCAGGCAGCTAGAATCAAAGAGACCCCGGAAGCATCCTCAGTCCCGGAATGCTTAGAAAGAGAAAAACCAGGTGAAATGGCTCAGAAGGTTGAAGAAGGTGCTTGCTGCCGAGACTAACCACCTGAGCTACATTCCCAGAACCCACAGGGTAGAAGGACTCCTTTAGGTTGTCTCTCAGACTCCTACATATGTGCTATAGCATGTGCGCGCACACACACACACACACACACACACACGTGCATGCATAATATATACACACATGTAAAATACCTTTCTTAGAAAGAAGAACTAGGAAAACGTTTACATCACCGGGTGAGGTGGGGCCACTTACATGCCATACCCAGAAAAGAACAGTGACCTGCCACTGGGACAGTGAGCCCCTTTCTGCCATGCAGAGAGCACTGAGGGACTGGCTCAGAAAGGCTGCCTTGTCTTCTGTTTGTACAAGCTGCTATAAGATGTGTTACATACTCCCAAGCTCTTCTACTTCCATGGATATTGTCCTCAGAAGTCCCAGATTACTGCCAGGAATCTTTTTATTTATTTATTAAGATTTCTGCCTCCTCCCCGCCACCGCCTCCCATTTCCCTCCCCATCCCCCAACCAAGTCCCCCTCCCTCATCAGCCCGAAGAGCAGTCAGGGTTCCCTGCCCTTTGGGAAGTCCGAGGACCTCCCACCTCCATCCAGGTCTAGTAAGGTGAACATCCAAACTGCCTAGGCTCCCACAAAGCCAGTAGGTGCAGTAGGATCAAAACCCAGTGCCATTGTTCTTGACTTCTCAGCAGTCCTCATTGTCCGCTATGTTCAGCGAGTCCGGTTTTATCCCATGCTTTTTTAGACTCAGTCCAGCTGGCCTTGGTGAGTTCCTAAAAGATCATCCCCATTGTCTCAGTATGTGGGTGCACCCCTCGCAGTCCTGAGTTCCTTGCTCGTGCTCTCTCTCCTTCTGCTCCTGATTTGGACCTTGGGATTTCAGTCCGGACTGCCAGGAATCTTTTGCTTAAATACATATTTGTGGAATATTTATCTGTCACATAAAAAAGCAGCCTTTCGGGGACTTCTGATAAGGGACCGCACAGCTTTTGCTTTTGATACCAGGCCAAGTTGGCTATAGGTCCCTTGACCCCTAAGAGGCCTGTAGTTGGTGGGGTGAAGGGTGATACCTCTGTAGATGTCAGGGCCTCTCAGCTTGCTGCCTAGGAAGACAGTCCAGTCGTGGTATCTTGGAGGTCCCTCCCCAAGGCCCTTAAGAAATGGCAGCTGTATTAACATCACTTCAGGCTGACAGACCCCAGAGAGTTTTGTTACCCTCTGAAGAGGTAGCAGAGGGCACTCACGGGGCACACCCACTTCTTGCCCCGACTTACCACTCTCCGGATCATCTTATAAGCAGTTGTCCTATTCTGAACTCTAATGTCTCCTTCCACCATCGGAGAGTTCAGCCTTTTTCTGAAGCTCCAGGGAGGCCCCTCAAGGCTGACTTATGGTCTCAAAGCTTCGGGGCAGCAGGGGAAACCTTATGAGTCAAAGATAGGTCATTTCTCAGCAGCCTCTGTGTCCAGCAGCCCTCCACAGGCCTTACTGCTGGGAGGGTGCAGAATCAATTTGTGCTGCCACAACAGAACCAGGCAAGGCAACAGATCACGGTGTTTGGGGCCTTGGGGAGCCGGTCATCTCAGACGGTGTCTTGAGGAAGGACTTGTAGTGAGTGCGTTTCTGAAAAGCATAGAATGGGGCTGAGGAGATGCACCGTTCACTAGTAGATCACGCTGTGTGAGCTTGAGGACCTGTGTTCGGATGCCAGGCATTCATTCAGGCAACAGCCAGGCACAGCAGAGCAGGTCTGTAACCGTGGCTCTTCAAGGATGTGAGCAGGTGGATCCTGAGGGCTGGCTGGCTGGCCGGTCCAGCTAAAACATCAAGTTCCAGGTTTAGGGAGAGCCATGTCCCCGCCCCATAAAAGATAGAGCACCTGACATCAACCTCTGCTACACACACACCACGCGTGGGCACATAAACACTGTGGGGGTGGGAGATACCTGCATACAAATACTGTACACATGCATGCCCCACACAGGGAAAGGAAGGGGGGGGGGGGAAGAGGCAGAAAGAGGCAGAGAAGCAGTCCTAAAACCAGAGCACATCTGAAGCACGCCCCGTGGCTTTGTGGCCCAAGGCGACTCCACCCCCTGAGGCCGCCCACTGGTAAAATGGAGATAAAAAAAAATTCCTGCCTCCAGGGTAATAGTGAAAGCCTAAGATGAAAGCAGCTTGGTTTTTCAGAGGGGAGATGACTGTGGTTTGGGGAACTGAGAGCTGTGGTTACTTCCTGCCTGTGTCAAGAAACCTAAGAGGAAAAGCTATCCAAGGCCGGGCACCTTTTTTACCTGTCTGTTGAGGGCCGTAGCTAGTCCTGGAGCCACTGAGCGTGTGCACATCCAGCCGTGGTAAATCTCCAAGTTACACCAGCAGTGCTAATGACAACTGAGCAAAGTTAGTGACACAAACCTCTTTCCCGGATCGTCTTTCCTGAGTTCTGCAGGCTTGGCGTAGTCAGCACCTCCGACCCCGCCCCACCCCACCCCATTGCGTGATGGCGGCTCAAGGAGGTCACACAACTGTGGATTTGATCCTGGATGCCTGCCCCAAATCCAAAAGGCCCCCTAAGTTGTGACCCCAATTCTGTGAGGCTGACTAGATGTCACCTGTGACACCAATGGGTCACTTGTTTGCTGACATGCAGACTCCCCTGAGTGTCTCTGGGTGGAGAAGTTACAAGTGTCCCCATTTTTCTTTCTGGCATAGAGCCCAAAGTTTCTTCCTTTGTTCACTAGCAAAGACAAAATAGACTTGGCAAGTTCAGGACCCAGCCCTTCCGATTGCTCCATCCTTCAAGTGGCGGTGGTATTTTTGGGTGCCATGAAAACTTCAGGGAAGATAGGGTTATGGAAGCGGGAAATGGATGTCCTGAATCAGGCTGGGGCTTAGGTCACTCAGGCTGAAGGGGGGTAAGAGCTTACTTGCCACATCTCCCTGCCCTGCCCCGAGACAGGTTTTGGAGCCTGTCCTGGAACTAGCTCGTGTAGACCAGGCTGGCCTCGAACTCACAGAGATCCGCCTGCCTCTGCCTCCCAAGTGCTGGGATTAAAGGCATGTGCCACCGTCACCCAGCTAGTTGCCACTTCTTGATTAATACCTTGTCTTTCTGCAGAGCCAGGGGATGATGCCAGGCCTGAGTCACCCTGGAAACAGATTTCTGAAGTGATGGAAGAACAGAGCATGTGAGCCTAGACCTTTGATACCTGGCTAGATGAGACCTCCATTGAGTGACTTCTTATAAGGAGGACCCAGGAAGGAAATGAGGGAGACGTGGGGTTTTTATCGCAGTACCAGTCGGTGCAGGCTGTGTAACAACGCCACAGGGCAGAAGTCATACACAATTCCCATTTACTTCTCATGGTTCTAGAAGTATGGTTAACGCAACCAGCTGGGGTTCCAGGGAGGGCCTCGTTCTGGCTTGCAGATTGCCGACTTCTTTAGCATCTTCTTGTAGCGGGGAGAGAGAGCGAGCTCTGGTGTTTCTTGTAAGGGCCCTAATGACCCATCATTATAACCTTGTCTAAGCCTAGGTGTGCCTCAAAAGCCACGATTCAAAATGCTATTATTTTGGGGACTGGGACTCATTTGAGGGGGTTAGAGGGCAATTCAATTTATAGCATGCACCCTGGTGAATGGGAGGTGGGAAATGAAGCGGCAGATTGGCGACATCAGTGCTTACAGGGAGTGTGGCCCTTGGGCAGTTGGGTCCTGGGGTGGACCAGGATGAATAAGCGGTCAGTGGGCTGGAGGAGCTACACAGTTGGGGTAATGAGTCAGCGTGGGGGCAGGAATGCATTGGGCTCTGAGTGATAGCTCAGGCCTCTGTAGGAGCAGGGAAGAGGAAGGAGAGCTGGAGGACAGAGGGAGGCTGACTGCCATTCAGACTCTTCTGTCTCCTATCATGTCTTTTGGCCTAGGAACATTGTGTCCCTCCCCTTGTTAGACTGGGGACCCTGTTTGTTGTATGCCCCCTGGGTCTCAGCCTTGCTCTTAGAATATCGTTCAATCTGAAGTTAGCCCTTAAGGCAAGTTCTTTGCAGGTAAAGAAGTTGAGACAGAATTAGGTCCTCACAGCTACTCTCAGAATTGAAATTGAGCCCAATGTCTTCCTTCCGCTGCCTGCCACGTCACCTTCAGACCTCTCTGTGTCCTTTGTCCTGGGCAATAGCATGGAGAACATTCGCCGCATGGCTGAGAAATAGAGTCCATGGGACAAAGAAGTCCACTTAGGGTCCTGTAGTATCCCCAGGAGTAGGGAGCCAATGGAGACCTAGGTTCCTGGGGGCAAGTGTTCCAGATGAGTGACCTCGGCTGCCATCTGCCAGCCCCAGCTGTGCAGCCAACCGGATTTGAAGCTGGCCAGCTCTGAAAGAGGGTGTGGGCATGAGCAGTCGAGGGCCTCCATCCTTCCTTCCCTCCATCCTGGTGAGGATGAGGTAAAATGGACCCCCGTGTAGTTTCCAGTCAGGGCGGGCTCCCTGTCTGTGGCGCTTTTCTCATGTACCCCGGCTCTGGGATTCTGAGGCAGCAGGATGGCCAACCAGCCTTCGGCCCCTAGCACTGGGCCAGTCAGAGGCCATGTACCAGTTACCTCGCCTCACCTCCGTCTAGAGGAGCAACACCCAGGGCATCCCTGTGTCCACACGGGCCTGGCCCTCGGGCACCATGGGTTGTGGATATCAGGAGCACACCTTACGGATTCCGGGAGGTCACATATGTGGAGTCTCACAGTGCCCCCTGGCTGCCATCCCCCTGCACAGCAGGCACCAGTGGATCATGGCCCAGGCTGATGCACTGGTCCTATTTTGTTCAGTTGTTTTCTGAGACAGTGTCTCACTGTGTCACCAAATGCTTCCAGAGCTTGCAACCCTCCTGCTTTTGCCTCTCAAGCGCTCAGATTCTGAATATGCACCCCCATACCTGGCTCTGCTCTGATGCAAGTCAGCCTTCAGTTTCCATAAAGCTGTAAAGGTGGGAAAACTGGACATCTGCTATTAAATGTTTTCCCATAAACACATGACCTCTCAAACTAAAAGAAAAGCATGTTCAACCGGTAACAACCCAAAAGAACTTGTTTACCAAAGATCTCAGAAACACAGGTAGCCTGATTCTGAGCCGAAAGCCTGAGTCTCACAGAGACTGACTTTTCTATGCTCATGCCTTAGTTACCGGTCTGTTGCTATGAAGAACCATGGCCAAGGCAATTCTTATAAGAGAAAACATTTAGAGCCAGGTGGCGGTGATGCACTCCTTTAATCCCAGCACTTGGGAGGCAGAGGCAGGTGGATCTCTAAGTTCAAGACCGACCTGGTCTACAAGAGCTAGTTCCAGGACAGGCTCCAAAGCTACAGAGAAACCCTGTCTCGAAAAAACAAAGAAAGAGTTCGAGACCAGCCTGGTCTACAAGAGCTAGTTCCAGGACAGGCTCCAAAACCACAGAGAAACCCTGTCTCGAAAAAAAAACAAAGAAAGAAAGAGAAAGCATTTAGCATTTAGTTGAGGGCTTGCTTACAGTTTCCGAGAGTTAGTTCATGATCACCATGGCAGGAAGCAGACAGGCATGGCACTGGAGCAGTAGCTGAGAGCTTTGCATCTTGGTCTGCAAGCAGCAGGCGAAGAGAGAGACTAAACTTACTGTGGGCTTGTGAAACCCCAAAGCCCACCCCAGTGACATGCCTCCAACAAGGCCACACCTCCTACTCCTTCCCAGTTTCCTACCCTGGTGACTACGCATTCAAATATATGAGCCCGTGTGACCTGGCCCAGACGCCTTCAGGAGCAAAGTGGAAGCACCCCATCCCCTAAGTAGCTCAGAGCTCCATAGGAGATGTGTTGCAGACAAGGGGATCCCTAGGGAACCCTGCTGAGAGGAGTATGTGTTCCCATCCGCCTACCCTCAAAGAGATCTTCTCCTTTTGATGTGAAGTTTGATTTTTAAGAGGAAGTCCAACAGGAATCAAACAACCTGAATGTTCCAAGGCTGCAAGACACCTTTCCCTTCTGATACTTCTCTTGCCAACATTGGACTGTGACCCTTGGCCTTCTGGCTGGGCTTCCAGCCTCTTTATCCTGGGACCTGCGTAGAAACGTTGATCCTGCTGCATGGATGCGTGCCTGACCACTCATAGCTACTGTAGGTCGTATGGAAGATGCTAGAAGGCCAGGAAAGGATAGGTTGCTCATGGCCAGATAGAAGATGTGGGTATTGAAGCCTCAGTTCTCAGGCGTGGCCCATCTCTAAGGTCTCATGGTTTTTTTTTTTTTTTTTTGGTTTTTTGAGACAGGTTTTCTCTTTGGTTTTGGAGCCTGTCCTGGAACTAGCTCTTGTAGACCAGGCTGGTCTCGAACTCACAGAGATCCGCCTGCCCCTGCCTCCCAAGTGCTGGGATTAAAGGCGTGCGCCACCACCGCCCGGCAGGTCTCATGGTTTGTGAATGACTTTTTATTGCCAGCCAGGTGGCTCGGTGGGTAAGTGCTTGACATACAAGCCTAACAACGTGAGTTCAATCCCCAGAACCCATACAAGAAGCTCCACAGTCACACACAGATCTGTAATGCCAGTGTACCACTATGGAGAGATGGAAAGTAAAGATGGGGGAGGCGGGGGGATCTGTCTCATGAGCCAGCCAGCCTGGAGTAGGAAGCGTAGCAAGAACAGCTGGAGACCCTGCTTCAAAAAGGTAGAATGCAAAAACCAACTCAGACCAACTCCCCAAGGATGTCCTCTGGCTTCCCCATATAAGCCATGGCAGGTACGCGCGCACACAAACACACCCTCATAAATAATAATAACTAGACAGATTCAAGATAATGCTTTCCGTCAGCTTCCCAGACCATAGGAAAGAGAAGCCAGCTCCTCTGTGACAGGATACAATCATAGCAGCCCCCACTGATTGAATTTAATGGGCGTGGATTACAGGTGGCACCATCTAGGTGAGGCCTCCCTGCATCCCTAACCCGCAGAGGTCTGTAGAAGAGGGTCCCAACATGATGGCGCGTCTGTTCTTCTCCGTAGCCATCACCCCCTGCAAGATCCTCAAGTGCAACTCTGAGTTCTGGAGTGCCACGTCGGGCAGCCACGTCCCTGCGTCTGACGACGTGCCGGAGTTCTGTGCGGCCCTGCGCACCTACGCCCTGTGCACGCGGCGGACAGCCCGCACCTGCCGGGGCGACCTGGCTTACCACTCAGCTGTCCATGGCATAGAGGACCTCATGAACCAGCACAACTGCTCCAAGGATGGCCCCACCTCGCAGCCGCGCCTGCGCACGCTCCCACCCGCCGGGGACAGCCAGGAGCGCTCCGATAGCCCCGAGATCTGCCACTACGAGAAGAGTTTTCACAAGCACTCAGCTGCCCCCAACTACACTCACTGCGGCCTCTTTGGGGACCCGCACCTCAGGACTTTCACAGACCACTTCCAGACGTGCAAGGTGCAAGGCGCCTGGCCGCTCATCGACAATAATTACCTGAACGTGCAAGTCACCAACACGCCTGTGCTGCCCGGCTCTGCCGCCACCGCCACCAGCAAGGTAAGGGGTGTATGGCAAGGGCCGGGCCTGCAGGGTCACAGTGTTCAGGCTGTGCTGGCACCAGATTCCTCCGGCACTGCTGGGGTCTTTGGTGGTGGTGGTGGTGGTGGTGGTGGTGGTGGTGGTGGTGGTGGTGGTGGTGGTGGTGGTGGTGGTGGTGGTGGTGGTGGTTTTTTGAGGCAGGGTTTCTCTGTAGCTTTGGAGCCTGTCCTGGAACTACCACTGGATTCTTACTGTCACTTAAGAGGCACATGGTTTAGAAAGGAATGTTCTGGACATCCCTTGTCGTGAGATTAACCAATTTACGACTGTCTGTATTCTGCCTCTTGTGTGGTATTTCTCAGACTTCTAGATATAGCTCATGAGGGAATCATGACACCCCCCACCACTCCAGTGTCAGAAATTAGCATATAAAATATATAGGTTTATTTGCTTATTTGTTTAACTTTTCTAAGTATTTCATGCATGGGTACTGAATTTAAATCATTTCTACCCCTTTCCCCACTCCCAAGTCATGTGTCCCTCCCACTACCTCTCAGGAGGCAGAGGAACGTCTCCACACAAACTGTAGTTGGTGGGAAACGTGAAGCTAGGATTTGACCTCAGCCAGGACAGCGCCTGAGCCCAGCATGTTCTCCGCTGCCACGGAGCCAGCTGAAGGCCACTCATTCTCCAAGCCAAGGAGGGCTCCATGTCGGGGTGTCAGATCTTAAGTCCTGCTCCCCAGCCAGTGCCAGAGACAGCTGAGATATGACCCCATTTCTCAGGCAAAGGGATACTCCTACCAACCCCAGATTACCTCAGACTTGCCAGGAGGTAAGATACCAAGGTGAGGGGGCAATGCTGCCAGGCACTGGGGACTTCTGCCCTCCTCCGTGCTGCCAGCCCTATCACCAGAGCCCCCTGGGGCTCCCAGGCTGACTAAGAGACAGTGGGTCTATTTCCCCAGGAGGAATGTGTTGGAAGACCACATGTTAGGCAGGGCCAGGCTGGCCCACAAGGCTGTTTCTGTTCCTTCTCTCCCTGCCACACCCTAGAGGTGACCTGGCAACCAGAAAAAAAATGCTCCATCGCTGCCACTTCCTTCTGCTCTGGTGGCCCTGACCTAGCAAAGAAGTTCTCTTTCTGGGCCCTCCCACTGGGTAGAAAACAAATAGGTCTTCACCACGGTTCTCCTACCGGGTTCATAGTTCCAGATCAGGATGTCTAGAGGGCAGCGGATCTGAGGCCAGAGCGGTCTTCTCCACCCCCACCCCCAGTACACACCCCTCCTGGCCCCCAGAAGACTTAAGGGTGCCTCAGGCAAGGATCCAAACACCTTCCTGCAGCTTTCAGCTGCTTACCATCCTCCTTCCCCAGAGCCAAGATAAATAATGAATGCTGGGAGCCTGAGGTGGGGTGGCTGCTAAAAGCTACAAGAAACACAGCTCTGGAATGGATCCAGTCTCCCTGCCCCATGCCGGGGGCTCCTGAGGGCTGGCATCTGGGTACCCAGGGAGACCTGAGGATACAAAGGGGATGGGGACCAGGTAGCTGCTGCTCCTCTTGACCTAGGAAGGTGCGATCACCCACTGTGACTACAGAGCCCAAACACAGACCTGTGTGTGATGAGGGAGGCTGGGCCTGGACCTCTGCCACCTTGGAACTTGGGCAGCGTGCCGTGAGGCAGTGTGTGTGGCCTTAACACACCTGGGTGAGGTACAGCTAGACCCCAGCCCTCGACACGATAGTGTTGTCTGCAAACCTAGGGAATTCGTTGTTCGCTTGTTTCTGTGCTGCGTTCGATTCCTTCGCCTGCCTTTCGGATGTCCGCTCTAGTTCAGGGTTGATGCAGGGCTCTCGGCACCAAAGAACTGGCTGAGCTAGAACTGGAGGTCTTCCCCACCCAGACTAACATGGAGGATTCCCAGAAGGGTATGGGGTGTGTGACAGAGCCTGACCAGACCAGTCCTTCTTCTGTGACCCAGACCTTTGATCTCAGCAGGCAGAAACCTCTCAGACCCCCCATCAGCTTGGCGCTGCTGAAGACCAGACAGTGACAGTGTTGGTATGTGTGGCCAAGCCAAACTCAAGACTCAGACCAGACTGGGAGCCTTGTGGGCCCCAAAGGAGCTACCTCAGTGGCCGATTTCCAGTGCCCTGGCTTCCTGCCTGTTCTTGCAGCCTCTTGCTCCCCAGGTGTACGGGTGCTCTCTCATCCAGCACCATGGACTCTCCCTTCATGCCCACCTTGTAGTGCTATGCTATGCCCTCCCCGCTGGCAGCTCCTCACTCAGACAGCCCAGCACGGGGTGTTAGGACAGAAAAATGCTTTGGCCCTGACTCTGCTCAGGGAACTGGGAAGGTCTGCCCCTGAGCTGGCTGGCCCCAGATCACAGCAGTGAAGGGATTTGGGGACATAGGAAGCAAGGGACATAGAGTCTTTCATCCCCAAAGCAGTATAGTCTCAGGGGACCTCCTCTCAACAGAACCTAGACTCTAGCTCCAGCAGTGTCCACCTTCTCCCTGTACCCTCCCCCCCCCCCCCAAAACTTCCTGGAAACAGCCTAACCCCAACTGGTCCTTACCCTGACCTCACTACCTGGTGGCCTTGCTCACCCTCTGTTCCGGAAGTCGCATGCAGGAAGTCTGGCCCCATAGACCTCACAACCTCACCCAGGGCCATTGTACATTCCCAGGGTGCTGCCGTTAGCCCTCCTGCCCCGCCCCCATCTTCAAGGGCAAACGAAGTAGGGTTTTCTACCGAAAAGCAGATTCGTTAGTCAACATCAACTGCCTCCTCTCAGTTTGGCTGGTTGTGCCCACTTTATAAGCAAAGAAACCGAGGCTCTGAGGCAGGAACTCAGCTCTACCTCCCCCCACATTCACCCTTTTTATTTAACCCTAGCACTCAGAAGCCTGTTATATTATGTACTCTCTCTCTCTCTCTCTCTCTCTCTCTCTCTCTCTCTCTCTCTTCTCTCTCTCTTCTCTCTCTCTGTCTGTCTCTGTCTCTGTCTCTCTGTGTGTGTGTGTGTGTCTCTCTCTCTCTCTCCCTCCCTCCCTCCCTCTCTCTCTTCTCTCTCTCTGTCTCTCTCTCTGTCTCTGTCTCTCTCTGTCTCTCTGTCTCTCTCTGTGTGTGTGTCTCTCTCTCCCTCCCTCTCTCTCTCTCTCTTCTCTCTCTCTCTCTCTCTGTCTCTGTCTCTCTCTGTCTCTCTGTCTCTCTCTGTGTGTCTCTCTGTCTCTCTCTCTCTCCCTCTCTCTCTCTCTTCTCTCTCTCTGTCTCTGTCTCTCTGTCTCTGTCTCTGTCTCTGTCTCTCTGTGTGTGTGTGTGTGTCTCTCTCTCTCTCTCCCTCCCTCCCTCCCTCTCTCTCTTCTCTCTCTCTGTCTCTCTCTCTGTCTCTGTCTCTCTCTGTCTCTCTGTCTCTCTCTGTGTGTGTGTCTCTCTCTCCCTCCCTCTCTCTCTCTCTCTTCTCTCTCTCTCTCTCTGTCTCTGTCTCTCTCTGTCTCTCTGTCTCTCTCTGTGTGTGTCTCTCTCTCTCTCTCCCTCTCTCTCTCTCTTCTCTCTCTCTGTCTCTGTCTCTCTGTCTCTGTCTCTGTCTCTCTGTCTCTCTCTGTGTGTGTCTCTCTCTGTCTCTGTCTCTCTCTCTCTCTCTCTCTCTCTCTGCGGGGATGGGCACTGAGAGGCCCGGAGGCCCCTTTGGGAAGGAGGATACCGTAGGCAGAGAGTCATCCATGCATGGTAGGCCGTGTTGTTACTTGTGGTTGCGTCCCTGGCACAAATACCAAGGAGTCAGGCAGCCTGTCAGCCTTCCAGGAGGCTGTCTCCAAGAGAGATGGCGGTTCGAGCCAAACCAGCCTTTCCTGTTCCGCGGAGACTGCCGACACTTGGAAGACAGGACCCCTTTCCCCGCGTCTGTGTGGCCTTGTACACCGAGTAAGACCACCGGCATCCCTCACCCTGCCGTCCGTCCGTCCTTCCAGAGGCAGGACCACCCACTTCCCAGACCACCCTGGCTGGGCCACCTTTATCCCTGCAGGTGCCTACACACCACAGTGGACAAGCTGTTGGCTAGGAAGAAAAGCGGAAGCTGAACTGTATGGAGTCGCCATTTTCTTAGGTCAGGGACAGAATAGCTTCATTTTCAGTGGCCCGAGGCACAACTCTGCAGCTGAAACAGGCTCCAGCCTCCTCTGACAACCTCAGTGCCTACTGGAAATGGGAGCCCTAGGGAGGAATCAGGAAATGGAGTTCCATGCTTAGGAAGCTGTGTGGCCAGTGCCTACTGGGGCTCACACTCTGGGAACTCAGGGCTCCCCAGTCTTCTCTCACAAAGCAATAGAATGGAGCAAGTCTGTCGTCATACTAGATGGACCCCACCCTGAACCCAGGCTACCATGGCTGTGGGAAGGTTCTTGTTTCTTTTAAAGTCGGAAGGAAAATATTAGTTTGATCTAGACCAGATTGTAATCTACAAATAGAATCTAAAAGATGTTGGAGCAGGATTCTTGGGGTTGGGTTGGGTTGCTTGGTTCACTGGGGGTGGGGGTTGTTGTTTAGTGTTTTGTTGTTATTATTTTGGGTTGATTTTTAGCATTTCTATGGAGTAAGGAACCCACTCACCCCCAAGAAAACCAGAGTACCCTAGCCCCAGATGTAGCCTGACTGATGACCCTCCTAATGTCCTGTGAGTCTGTGACACAAGAAAAAGACGGGGCCCCATGTCTTCTCGGGCCCAGGACCCCTGGCTGCTACCATGTACTACCTGGTTAGCATGAAGGGCCCCATAGAACAGCCATAGTGTTGAACTGAGGGACTCCTCCAGCAGCTCACAACACTCGTCGCCGCCTCCTCAGCCCGATGTGCTCAGAAGCCCCTAGGCTCCACTACCCTGGCCTGTTGACACTGCTTACTTGGGTCTCCTAGGTTCTCTGCAGCTGCAGCCAGGCACTGTGTGTCACCCCCAGTCCCCGCATCTCTGGCCTCCCTGTGACTCTGAGCCTAGGTTCTTTGCTCTTCTACTTCTGGTCCCCACCCAAGCAGTGTTTCTGGCTTCTGATCCTTATACTTACTGGACCAGAGATTCGCTAAGCAACCCCAGGATTGCCCGTGACCTCGTGAGTCTTCTCAGGCTGTTACCATGACTCCTTTAGCTACCCACACACACCTCCCAAGCAGCCGGGCAGAGGGACCAACCTCAGCCAGTCCCCGTGTGCCATCAGCAACCTGCTTCCCTCTCCTGGGTCCCTAAAAGCAGCAGATAGAGGTGGGGGCAGTGTCCCCCTGGAGTCCCATCAGCTAGCTAGCCAGACGTCTCTCCATGAGGAGTGAACGTTGTTCTGCACAGAGGAGAGTGGTAACTGAGCCTGGGAAGGAACAACTCAAGGTTTGGAGGGATGACAAGGAACAGCTCCGGGTATCACCTTGCCCCATATGCCACCTCTCTCCATGGCTTCAGGCTGGGTTTCCAGGTTCCTGTTGCCCTCAGATGGGCATAGGCTAGTGGCCGTGGTTCTCAACCTTCCTAATGCCATGACCCTTTATTAAAGGGTTCCCCGTGTTTTGATGACCCCCAACCCATAAAAGTATTCTCGCTGCTACTTCGTCACCGTCTTATCACTACTATTATGAATTGTAATGTAAATATTTTTTTGGAGATTGTGGTTTGTCAGAGGGGTTGTGACCCAGAGGTTAGAAACCCAAAATTAATCCCAGCCCTGCCTTCCGTGACTGTGTGACCTCAGGCAAGTTACCGCAGCTCCCTGAGCATCTCTGTAGAGTTGGAGGTGTCACCTGCCCTTGGACTGCCATGGGAGACTAGGGATAATAACTGCGGTGCCTGGAATGCCAAACACAGGGCGTGTCTGTGGCTCTCAGGACACTTACTCCTGGCCTTACCCAGACGTCGGCACCTCCTGAAGCAGCCCAGCCCTTCACCTGCAGACCACAGGCTCCATTTGGAAATGACCTCTGTGCTCTGGCCTGCACAGGAGCTGTACCCACAGCCTAAAGCCTCTGGCTTTTGGTTTTTTGTTTTGTTTTGTATTTTGGTTGACAACCACCTTCCTCCTTTCCCCATTTTTCCTCCTCCCCAGCTTGAAGTGACCCCCAAAACTGCCTTGGGACCATAACCTCTGTCCTCACGTGCATGGATTTCGCCCACCGAGCATCGCAGTTCTCCATGCCAGATAATCAGGGTGTCAGCAGGGCTTTCCCTTCCCAGCTTTCTAGCTAGCTTCTGGCACTGCTGGCATCCCTTGGCTGGTGGCTGCACCCTTCTCTTCTCCACCTTCCTACTCACTCTGCCTTCTCTCTTGGCCGTGTGTCCCTCAACATGGTCTCATTTCTGCAGACGCTTGCGTTTATCCTTGGGCCCACCAGATAATCTGGTATATCCTTCACCCAGAGACTTCTACCAAGCCCCTTATGCCACACTCATAGTTGGAATGAATGATCATCTGGTGTTTGAGGGAGCAGTATTTTGGCCTGACCATTGTGGACTTAGGATCTTTTATTTTTAATTTGACCTTTTAATTTTAACTTTATTTTTTTATTGTATCTTTATGGTTTACTGCTGTCTATAGTGAATGAGCTTTTGGTTTTTTTTCTAGTTAGGATAGTGAACTAAAGTTTTTTAAGTAATTTTAGTATGTTTTCTAAAAAATCCAGGAAGTGGTGGTGGTGCGTGCCTTTAATCCTAGCACTCGGTAGGAAGAAGCAGGTAGATCTCTGTGAGTTCCAGGCCTGGTCTAACGAGCAAGTTCCAGGATAGCCAAAGCTACACAGAGAAACCCTGTCTCAAAACAAACAAACAATTACAAAAAAAAAAAAAGGAAAGAAAATTATAAAGAAAAATATTAAGTGTTGTAAACAGGCTGCTCGTTCGTTTCCCGGCCTCCCATACCCAAATAATCACACAGAAACTATATTAATTACAACACTGTTTGGCCAATAGCTTGGGCGTCTTTCTAGCTAGCTCTTATATCTTAAATTGGCCCATTTCTATTATTTTATATTTTACCATGAGGCTCGTGATTTGCTACCTCTTGCTTCTTGGGCAGCTACATGGCATCTGCCTCCTTCACGCCTACGCTCTCTGTATATCTCTTCCAGTCTGGCTATATTCTGCCCTGCCATAGGCCAAAGCTGCTTTATTCATTATCCAATAAAAGCCACACATATACAGAAGGGCATCCCGCATCACAGTGTTCAACAGTGTGGTTGGTGTTGGACTATGACGGCTATGGAGAAGGGAGAATCCATAGTGCCCCTCCGTTACCCCAGTTCCCTAAAACTTCCCCAGATCCTAATCCACTCTCCTCTGTCCCCTTCTCCATAGCTCACTATCATCTTCAAGAACTTCCCAGAGTGTGTGGACCAGAAAGTGTACCAAGCTGAGATGGATGAGCTCCCATCTGCCTTTGCAGACGGCTCCAAGAATGGTGGAGATAAACACGGGGCCAACAGCCTGAAGATCACCGAGAAAGTGTCAGGCCAGCACGTGGAGATCCAGGCCAAGTACATCGGCACCACCATCGTGGTCCGCCAGGTGGGCCGCTACCTGACCTTTGCCGTCAGAATGCCCGAGGAGGTGGTCAACGCCGTGGAGGACCGCGACAGCCAAGGCCTCTACCTCTGCCTGCGGGGCTGCCCGCTCAACCAGCAGATTGACTTCCAGGCTTTCCGGGCCAACGCCGAAAGCCCTCGTAGGCCAGCGGCTGTCAGCCCCTCTCCTGTGGTCCCCGAGACATTCCCGTATGAGACCGCCGTGGCCAAATGCAAGGAGAAGCTGCCTGTCGAAGACCTGTACTACCAGGCCTGTGTCTTTGACCTCCTCACAACTGGTGACGTGAACTTCACACTGGCTGCCTACTATGCCTTGGAGGACGGCAAGATGCTCCACTCCAACAAGGACAAGCTCCACCTGTTTGAAAGGACTCGGGAACTGCCAGGGGCTGTGGCCGCGGCATTCCCCTTGGCCCCCCAGGGGCTCTTTGGCACCCTCACACTTCTGGCCCTGATGCCCGTGATGTGGTAGACATTTGGCCGCCTTGGATGCAGAGGGAGGTACAGACATTGCCGGGAGCCTTGGCCTCTCGCCCCAGGCTTCTCCTTTGTCTGAGGGCCCAAGTCATCTTCGGGATGCAGCCCAATAGGTGGGCTCTCTGCGACCCCGTGTTCTCTGCACCGTTCAGCAGCAGAGGTGGCCTCTCGCTGATGACCTATACCAGGCCATCCTCAAATGTTTTGGCCGGGGCTCAGGGCCTGGGACAGCTCTCTCTCCTTTCTCTCTCTCTCTCTCTCTTAGTGCACGTGACAAGGTTGTGGTGATTGGTGCTGTGTTTTGTGACAGTAGAGTTGTGTGAGAGGGAGACCAACCCTCCACCCCGACCCCACCGTGTGAATGTGCAAGCCAGAGCCCCATAAGCTGAAGCCCCCCACCCCCACCCCCGTTACCAGAGAGACACTGGGAAAGTCGGCTCCTTCCACACCCTCACAATGCACTGAGACGGGCCCAGCTGACTGCTGCACACCCACCTACCCTGGGCCTCCTGGGCCCTCCCACATACGCGCACGCACACTGTTACACAAGCACACTCGCGCACGCTAAGCCCACGGGTACACCCCCAGCCACCACGTCAGTGAGGCTGAAGCATCAACAGTTCTTTCCCGGGGCAGGGCCTCTAAGCAGTATGACAGCCCCAGAGGGTCCTCGCTCGGACCCTCTTTAACCAATAGATATAAGCTTGTGGTCTGTAGGCTGTGCCCTCCTGGTCCCTTCCCACCCAATGCTACAGAGAGACTGCCCCGTGCATCCGGCTACTGTGGGTGTGAGTTCAGGGTGCCATGCCCAGGCACCTGCCTGCAAAGCCCCACGGTTGGAGGAAAGGTGTGTTTTGGCCTGAGGTCTCAACAGTGCCACTCATGGGCTCCAGCCCCATTTCTGGCTCCACCCTCTGCCCCTCTCCCATTGCACTTAAGAAATCGAAGTGCTTGGTTCTGAATGTTTCAGCAGAAAAGTGATCCTCCAGTTCCCGCCCTCCCCCGCCCACCACCACACACCCTGCTAGGTGTACAGCCCCTCAGCAGGGGCCCTGGGGCCTCAGGGCATGAGCAGCAGACACAGTAGATAGGGCCAGCTGGCCTGCCCTGTCCTCTACTCTCCTCACCTGCCTTCTAGACTCCCCTAACTGCTGGTCAGCAGCTCCACTCCCCACCCCAGCCCTCTTGCCTGGAGTCTTTGGTGCGAAGAGCAGCTAAGAGGCCTTCCAACACCTGCACCCTGGCAGGGTCTCCTCCCGCTAGTCCCTGGTTTAAACTCTGGCCACACGGCCAGAGGCCTGCCATTGGGAGTCTAGCTTTCCTTCTGCTCAAGGTGAGCATCCATCCACGGAGCCCAGAGCCATTCCCATCTCTGCTGCTGTTCCGGAGGCTCCCACGGGACCAGCGTGGTGTTGCGGCTGGCCCCATGGGCCGCCCAGCTAGCGGCCCTGCAGCCCACCCTAGCCCCCCACTCAACATTTGCAGCAGCCCTCCGCTGCTCTCCAGGGACCTCTCATACACTGGCCAGGAGGCTGCAGAACCTGCCTCTCTCTCCCAGAGGTCCTGACCCCTGCCAAAAACCACGTGGGTAGCTGGGAGGGGCTCAGCTCAGCCCCTCCTCCCTGCTGGTTTTTTTTTTTTTTTAGCTATCCCTATGTTGGAAGTAAAAAAAAAAAATTGAAGCACTTTATTTTGGTTGTGTTTGATCACGTTCTGCTTGGAAGTGGGAACCCCTCACTGTGTCCACATGTCTGCGACCTGTGTGGAGTGTCACTGCGTGTACATACTGTAAATTATTTATTAATGGCTAAATGCAAGTAAAGTTTGTTTTGTTGTTTCCTTTTTGATGAGATGTTGCGGTTTGTTTTTCTAAGCGGAATTTGGTCCTTGGGGGGTGGAGTGGAGCGGTGACGTGGATAGTGGATTTCTCCAGAAGCTTTGGGCAAGCGTGTGCTCAAGCGTTGTGACGCGTGAGGTGCAGCTCTTTAGCCACTGTGGCCCTTTGTGACTCGGAGATTGGTTCTCTTCCTTAGGAGGACTTGGTTGGTTCGGTTTCCCTGGCACTAGGAATATTGGAGCCTAATGATGCCTGTGATCGCCTTCTAGGACAAAACTGGAGAAGGAGAGGGAATGGTCTGAGGTCCGTAATGGCTTCATCCAGCCAACATTGGCCAGGAGCCTCTTAACCTCCTCAGCATCCTTTCCATACCCAGCCTAGGGGCCTGGTGGCATTTTCTAATAGGACCGTTGTCCAGACCTATGTACAGCTAGGTTCACCGCTGACTGTGGTCATATGTCATCCATTAAAAAAAAAAAAAAAAAAAGCGTGGTAGTACACACCTTTAATTCTAGTGCTTGGGAGGCAGAGGTAGGTGGGTCTCTGGATTTAAGGCTAGCCTGGTCTACATAGTGGGTTCTGAGGACAGCCAGAGCTACATAGAGAAACCCTATCTGGTGGGGGTACGGGATGATGAAGAGACACCTACATAATGAGTCAAGGAACTCGAACCATTTAACAGACTGACTGAAGTGTCTTCACCTGCCTGATGGGTTTTGAATCCCCTGTCACCACTGACGAAATACACCAATCAAGCCCAATTAATAAGTCCAGGTTGAATGAACAGCAAAGCAGTCCTGGGTGACCCTCAGGAGGATGAAGAGAGGTATCACATGGCAAACATGTGGGGTCTTAAGTAGCCTGTAGGCCCCAAGGAGGGACCAACTTTTGGCAGGCTTCTCAGGAGCTGAGGTGACTCCTCCAGGGGAGGGACCACTGCTTGGGGTGCTGAGGGCAGGGTCTGGAATGGGGCTCCAAGCTAGAGATTCCAAACAGCAACACAAGCCAGGTTGAAGTCCCAAGTAAGGGACCCTGGGAAAGTCATTTAACCTCTCTGAGCCCCTGCTCCCTCCTCTACAAGCTGACATGGATCTTTCCCAGTGGGGTTAATTGGAGAGTTCCACTTGCTAAGTAACTCCAGAGACTGAGGATGGAGACAGGAATTTCTGCCCTGCCTAACTGAGGAGATGGTGCATGAAGAAACCACAGGCACAGGCAGGAAAGATGGGCTGTGGCCTCTGGTGGAGACACAGCCACAACAGCATCCATTTTATATCTGAATCAGAAGCAGGCTTATTGCACGCCACTGAGCAGCTAGGGAGGCTCAGCTAACCCTGGTAGGGCTCTCTGTCGGGGAACCGCCCCCAGACTCTAAACATCTGGGAGGTGGGAGCTACTGGTGACGTTTTCTGGACACCTGTTGTCCACACAAGGAAGGCTTTGCCATTCCCATGAGTCTGAGGCACTGGGGTCCTTGACATGGCCATGTTCGTGTCTACTGCATATGCTGGCTCCTATCTGTTCCCCGTGGAGGAGGAGCCCACAGAGCCAGTGACGAGACGACAGGCCAGCAAGGGGAGAAGCCCAGAACGAGCATGTATGCCCACCCCACACAACCCCAACCAGACATGGATGGGATGGGAGAACTTTAAAGAACTCTGCCTTTAGCCGGGCGGTGGTGGCGCACGCCTTTAATCCCAGCACTTGGGAGGCAGAGGCAGGTGAATCTCTGAGTTCGAGACCAGCCTGGTCTACAAGAGCTAGTTCCAGGACAGGCTCCAAAGCCACAGAGAAACCCTGTCTCGAAAAACCAAAAAAAAAAAAAAAAAAAAGAACTCTGCCTTTTTTTTTTTTAAACATAGACCCCTAAAGAAGCAGTGAAGGGTTGATTGATGAGGAAGGAGCTATCTAAATATACCTCCTGCGTTGTCAGGAGCCACAGGCCTCAGCCTCAGTGGTCAGAGCAGTACGGAGGTGGCGGGACCATTGGCACCAGCCGTACACAGGCCAGGGTGTGGAAAAGTCAGGCACATGGGGAAAAAGTCTCTCATTCTCCGTCAGATGAAAATGCTATCCAACACTTGGCCAAGAAATAGTTTGGGCTTCAGATTTTTTTCAGGCCCCTAAATTTAACCCACAAAAATTCTTTCCTGAACACCACATTGCTCCTTGCCCTCATGAGCAGGGGAATTTGCCTCTCAAGAGGATGGGCCCAACACCTTGAGCCTGAGTAGTCCCTGTATATAATCCCCCAAACTGCCTGCATTGCTAGAACACAGACAGGGTGCAGTGGGCATGTAGCTCAATGCCAGGGCACTTGCCTATCATGTGAGAGACATTAAGTCCCTGGGTTCTGCCCCCAAACAAAAATAAGTAAAAGAAATCTTAGAGTTCTTGTTTGACAGACGGGATTTGTAAGGGGTAAAAACAGAAGAGGCTGATAAACGAAATCTGATAACCGAGTGGGTAAATCACAATGGCATAATTCTCAGAAGGCTCTGGCAGAGGCCCGGGAGAGCCAAGCAGCACTGGAACCTCTCTGTCATGCCCGAGCATGGCTGAGAGCAGAGGGGGCATGTGGGCTTGGGCAGCCGGCTGACTTGGCATTGGAGCTGGGCCCTGCCTGTTGCTCGTTGGGTGGTCTCCCTTAGATATTTTTGAGCCTGGGATTCCTGATCTGTAAAATGGAATTACATGTAGCCACCTCCCAAGGTCATGTGGAAATCTAATGAGCTAATGCCTGGCACAGAGGCTCAATGACAAAGGGAACCCACCAGAAGTAGAGGCCCCTGTGGCAATGGTACATAAGGCACTTACTCAATTGATGACTCCACTTGTCTGTGGGGACAAGTCCTGTATTCTCACTGGGGAGACAAACCAACAAGTGAGACTTAGATACCCTAACAGCCCATGGTGGCAGACCCCAGGAAGAAGGCGGGTTCATTGCGAGTGATCTCCTAACTAAGAAAGGGTGAGGAGGGATGAAAGACGAGTCTGGCTAGCCCACAACATGAATTTCCAGAGCATTCCACATCAAGAACACACTGGAGGGGAGCTCTCTGCAAAGAGCAGAGAATGCTGGGGACCTGGAACAGCCCAGCCCAGAGGGAGGTCTCAAGGGATTGCAGGAAACCAGCGTGACTCCAGGGCAGTGAAGGGACAGACGGAAGTCCCAGGATGAGACTACACAGCGCCTAGAGCATGGCAGGCCTCCTGGGCTGGGGAAAAGCACAGTGTAGGTCCATTGTCCCCTTAGAAACATGGTCACATGTCATCTTGATTGCCTCAAACTGTGTCGCGGCCACCCTCGTCCATTAAGGATGACGCGACCACCGGAGCTCTTCTCACTGCAGTTTTATTTCAGGACCTTTTGACAATTGTAAAATTTCTCTCTCTCCCCGGGCAAACCTCTCCCAGCCCTTAAGAAGGCATGGGCAACCAACCCCGGATTGCCAGGTGGGCATTGCCCATAGGTCCATGCATATGCAAGCAGCTGACAATCATTGCGTGATAATAGCATAAGTCAGGCCTTAGCCATAGGAGTTGATTATCACAGAGAGCACTCGCTTTCGGGATCGCGGAGGGCGGGAGCCAGCACCATCATGTGCGACTCCACGCAGCTCTCTACAATGCCATCAGGTGTGGCTTCACGCAGCTCGCTACAGTTCCCCCTTTTTGTTTTGTAAAGCTACAGGCAAGAGTAGAGGTCTGATCTCTGTTAAAAATGGAACATGTGCTAGTGTCCGTCCAGGTGTCATCCACCCAGAGAACACTAGACCTGTCCGGTGTCTTTTTACAGAGGTGGGAGTTAGACACCAACCCACATGCAATCAGACTTGCTCTTCTTGAGGTTGATGTATGCTTACCTCAAGTGCAGTGCGCAAGCCTCGCATCCTGTGCTCGCTTCTATCTCTTTTAAGATAGATAGCCAAACTTGGGGAGACTGTCCTGCTTCAATGGCCGTGAAGGCCTGAATGATCATAACTGCATTGAGATGCTGTGAAACCCTTATGTGACAAATGCACCACAGGCATACCAGGGAGGCAAGCACCATTAAGCCTGTTAGGGCTCCTACTCCCGCCCACTCCTTCAGATGATCCATGGAGTGATCCAGGAGGATAGTCCTTCTGCCAGGCTGGTATCCATGCGTGTGGAATCTGCAGTCACAATCGTCATCCGCAGCTTTTCCAGTTTTCGAATTCACCAGACCAATTACCTAAAAGATATCTAGACAATTCTTTAGACAGATTAGCTGCATGGGTTAATGTTTCATACTGAATGCTAGTCACACACAGCCCTGGATGGATAGAAATGTCTGACTAGGGTATGGACTTGCCTCTCTTAACATACCCCAGCTGCCATACCCCCGTGGCACATTCATTCTTGTCAGCTGAGTGCATGGAAGACACCTTCTCCTCGTGCACCTCTTTGGCTTCCCTAGCAGCTCAGCTGATCCTGCTTCTGCTAAGTGACCATATGCTGCATTCTCATGAGTTGTCTGATCTTACACAGGATTTAAAGATAAATGCCCATGACAACAGGTGTTGAGATTGCCAGCAGTAGGGTTCCTAATCACCATTAGACCCAACCTCCCATTTGGGCTATGGTATTCTACCAACCCTTTGGCTAAAACAGTACCCACAGGTACCTGCTCTTACAATAGGGCAGTCTCTTGATTTAAATTCGCTCTGTCGCAGACTCTTCAGCAGCGTGCAGAGCCTGAAACTGCCATTGCCTTTTCCTTGCCCTGCAGCTATGCTGCGTTCTTGGGCAGCCCTGTGGGGTCTGTGCTCCAGCTTGTCTCAGCTCCAGCACTTGTTGCTTTGCTGATACTCTTAGCACTGCTGTGGCATCCGCCAGGCTAGGCACCGACTGCTGAGGCAATGTGCCTTCCACCACAGCCACCTAGCAAAGCTCTGCTCCAGCTCTGCTCCAGCTGCCTTTCTGCCCCAGCTGCATTCGTTCTGGGTCCAGACTGGTGCATGGAGTGGAGCGGAACTCAGGGAAGCAGGCTTGCTGCTCTGCAACCATTGAAGGGTCCCCACTTACACGTTTTAGGGAATTTGGGCGTTGTCAGTCTGTCTGGCTACTTCCTGCTGAGCGGGGACGTTGCATTCTTACTGCCATTTTCAGCTGCGCTTGGACACAGGTCGCGGCAGCGACTGGGGAGAGGCGGAGACTCTACCTCCCCACCAAGCTGTAAGGTAGAGGCATGGCAGCGCAGAGCGCCGGCCCATCGGGGTGGGATGGATCCCATCTCGGCCTGTTGCCCCTGGCAGGGACAGAGGTCCAAGCCAACAGATCTTATCACGGTTGTGCTTCTATGCCCTGAGGCACATGCTGGGAGTGGCCTAGCCTTCTGGCCTTGTGGGTCCTCAAGGCAGGTCCTGGGTGTTTGCAGACCCTCAGCGCTGCTTGGCCTTGGAGCTGCAACTGCTCACGCTCCACTGCAAACTCAGGAGGTCTCGGTAATTCAAACCACATGAATCTAACTCCCTTAGCGTACCTTGTTCAGCGACAAAATTCAGATCTCTACCAAGCTTGTCCCAGGATGACACATTAAGATTGCCAGAGACGGCAAACCAAGGAACAATTGTGTCACATTCAGTCAAAAACTTTTCCAATGCGCTCCTTAACAGCTCGTTAAGAGCCAGAAAAATCAGGTGTGATGTTGAAGCGCCCATTCTAAAATCCCATTCTTTTATTTTTACTTTAAACCGTCCACTTTGGTCGTGGCTCTCATTTTGATCCGTCTACTATAGTCGCAGCTCTCATTACCCCCACTCTCCCTTCTACTGGCAAGAGCGGAAAACCCGCTTGTTTTGCAGATCCCCAGTCTTTACCTGAGGATTATCCGGTGCACCCCCTGACTGCAGCAAGTTCTGGGCTCCACAGAGAGAGGTTTGGAGGATCCCCGTACGCGGCACCACTTGTCTTGTCCCCGTACGGGCCACCAACTGTCGCGGCCACCCTCGTCCATTAAGGATGATGCGACCACCGGAGCTCTTCTCACTGCAGTTTTATTTCAGGACCTTTTGACAATTGTAAAATTTTTTTTTTTTGGTTTTTCGAGACAGGGTTTCTCTGTGGCTTTGGAGCCTGTCTTGGAACTAGCTCTGTAGACCAGGCTGGTCTCGAACTCACAGAGATCCGCCTCTCTCTCTCCCCGGGCAAACCTCTCCCAGCCCTTAAGAAGGCATGGGCAACCAACCCCGGATTGCCAGGTGGGCATTGCCCATAGGTCCATGCATATGCAAGCAGCTGACAATCATTGCGTGATAATAGCATAAGTCAGGCCTTAGCCATAGGAGTTGATTATCACAGAGAGCACTCGCTTTCGGGATCGCGGAGGGCGGGAGCCAGCACCATCATGTGCGACTCCACGCAGCTCTCTACATTGCCATCAGGTGTGGCTTCACGCAGCTCGCTACAAAACTGTATGCAGCCAAGGATGATCCCGAGCTTCCGGCTCTCTCCCCTTCATTCCGAGGGCAGAATTACTGGTGTGCACCACTGTCTTTGTTCAGTGCTGAGAATGGAACCCAGGGGTCTCGTATATACTGTCAAGCATTCCTACCTACTGAGCTGCAATGCCAGCCTTACCTGAAGCTTTCTTTTGAGGCCAGAGGGAGCCACGCAGGCTCAGCGCCGCTGCTGTTTAGAGGAGAGACAAGCGTCTACCTAGGAAAGGCAAAGCCATTGCCACCACAAAAGGCCAGTCCCAGGCAGTGGCTGAACTGGAGAGATGTGTGGAATGCTAACCTGTTGACAGAGGTTTCTGTCCCGCCCGGTCCCACAGCCGTTCAGTCCCAAAGAAACACACAGAGGTCTACATTAATTATAAACTGGTTGGCCTCTCAGCTCAGGCTTCTTATTAACTAATTCTTACATCTTAAATTAGCCCATAATTCTTGTCTGTGTTAGCCATGTGGCTTGGTACCTTATATCAGTGAGGCATTCTCGTCTTGCTTCCTCTGCAGCTGGGTGGCGACTGCAGACTGAGCCTTTCTTTCCTCTTCCCAGAATTCTCCTGTTCTCGTTGCCCCTCTACTTCCTGCCTGGTTGCCCCACCTATACTTCCTGCCTGGCTACTGGCCAATCAACGTTTTATTAAACCAATACAAGTGACAAATCTTTACAGGGTACAAGACCATTGTCTCACAGCAATAGGCTTTGCATTGAACATGTAGGATGGGTAGGCAGAGCTGAGAGACAGATGGACTGTCACCAGGTGTGACTTGAAACACCAGGGTAGAGATATGGCTACCTCCCTAGAACTTTCTCATTTAAATAACATAACCTGCTCTGAGCAAATGCTAAAGGCAAGCTGTGCTCATAGGCTGGGCTTCACAAACAAAAGGACACGTGTTGGGAGCAGACGGACAAGCCAGACAAGCCGCTTGCTCAGCTGTGGTGGGTAAGAGGACTGGTAGAGCCACTCGGCTCACAGAGAGTGCGGAAGTCTCAAAAAGCCCCCGCCCCCACCGTGCTGAGACAGTCTCAGGCCAGGTGCTTAGGAAAGGGTGGATGGTTCACTGAAGCTGGGCTTCACAGTCAACACTAGGCTGTGTAGGATGGAAAGAGGCTAACATTTAAAAAAGAAAGAACAAGCTGGGCATAGTAGCACATGCCTTTAATTCTAGCACTTGGGAGGCAGAGGCAAATGAATCTCTGTGAGATCGAAGCCAGCCTGGTCTAAGTTCCAGGACTGCCAAAGATACACAGAGAAACCCTGTCTCAAAGGAAGAGAGAGAGAGGAGAGAGAGAGAGAGAGAGAGAGAGAGAGAGAGAGAGAGAGAGAGAGAGAGAGAGGAAAGGAAGAAGAAGCACTCTTGGTACATGGTTGTGGTGGCAGCAGGGGTGTTTTGGGATTCAGACAAGACACCAGGCAGCCCAATTCCTAAGGTCAAGATGAGCAGACTGTCCATCATCACCTTGTCCTTGCTTCAGGGTGACCTTGGGAGGATTCGTCCACATTTGAACACACACCAGCTCTGTCATCTCTCTCTCTCTCTCTCTCTCTCTCTCTCTCTCTCTCTCTCTCTCTCTCTCTCTCCTGCACAGATTGGAGTCCTTCTCTGGGCCTTAATATACATCAAAATGTCCCAGTGGAAAGATCTGCTAGGGGAGAATTAAGATTTGTTCAGAAACTGTTAGGGAATTGGACATAGGCAAAAAAGACAACTGTCACGGAAGAAGAGGGGTGTTCTGACAGCTTGGGGTAAGAGATAACTCACAACGAATAAGAGTCTAAAGGATTAAGATAGTTGGAAATGGGGCCAGTAACAGTCCCCGGAAGCCCTTCCTCAAGGCAACTGGACAAGAGGCTGAGCCCTGAATGGGGCTGCAGAAATCACTCAGCAGTGAGTGAGAGCATGTGTTGCTCCTGCAGAGGACCAGAGTTTAGTTTTCAGTACCCATGTCAAACAGTTCACAAGTACGCGTAACTCCAGCTCTAGGGGATCCAACGTCCTCTTCTGACCTGCATGGGTATCTGCAGCCATGGGCACATAGCTACTCACAGACATATAGCCACATACATACAAATATAGCTACACACAGATATGTATCACATACACACAGACACATAGCTGCACACAGACATATATCACATACACAGAGACACATAGCTACACGCAGACATATATCCACATACACACAGACACATAGCTACACACAGACATGTATCACATACACACAGACACATAGCTGCACACAGACATATATCACATACACAGAGACACATAGCTACACGCAGACATATATCCACATACACAGGCACATACCTATTCACACACATATATCCACACACACACAGACACATACGTACACATAGACATATATCCACATACACAGGCACATAGCTACACCCAGACATATATCACATACACATATACACATAATCACTGATGGCCCAGTTGCACAGTAGTTTGTGGAAGAGAACTTCTGGGCAGAGGGCAGAGCCTAGGTGGACCCCATCATTCATGGGCTCTGTGCCAGGATGGATAAGTAATAATTGCTCCTAGCCATAGCCGTCTCAGCCATGAGGAAATAAGGCTAGCCCCTCCATCACCAGGTTGTTCTGTCAACTCACTGGAGTGTATGGGAAGAACACTCTTCCTTGGAGATGACTGTTTTCTTCCAGGCTCCACATTGTCCCTCAACAAACTCTAGTGCCCACACATCCTCCTCCGCTACAGCCTCTGAGTCTGAACAAATCTGACACCCAACCTAGAAAGAAGTGATTTTGTCCTAGCTTCCTCCTGGTGAGTAGACCAGGGTCAAGAGCAGTCGACTTTTGGAGGTTACAAAAAGGTTCTAAAAGAGAAAGCCCACCCACCCTGCTTCCTATCTCCAAGCCAAGACAACATCAGGGGTCCCCAACAGGGGTGGAATCCACTTAGGGCTCTAGTTTGGGTGACCAGGGAGAGGACCTACCCGCCACTCACACCTACAGGCTAGATGGACAGGGAGGGCTTAGAAGAGGGACAAACTGGGAGGAGAAGTTGGGTTGAGACAACAGCCACCTACAGTCTGAGAGCCTTGAGGTCTGAGCTGATTAGTCCTCTGTCATCTTGACACACAAATAGGGTTATCTTAATGGAAGGAAACTCCGTTGAGAGAGCACCTCCAGTAGATCCAGCTGCAAGGCTTTCCCTTCATTAGTGAGTGGGGCGTACCCAGGCCATTGTGGATGGTGTTATCCCTGGGTTGGTGCTCGTGGGTTCTATAAGACAGCAGGAGTAAACCAGGAGAAGCAAGACAGTAAAGAGCACCCCTCCGTGGCCTCTGCATCCGCTCCTGCCTCCAGGTTCCTGCCCTGTGTGAGTTCCTGTCCCGACTTCTTTTGATGATGAACAGCACTGTGGAAGTATCAGTCAAATAAACCCTTTCCCTCCCGACTTGCTTTTGGGTCATGGTGCTTCATTGCATCAATAGAAACTTTGAGACAGGCTCCAAGGAGGAACATGTCAGTGTGCTGGGGGCCGGTCACCCAGAAGCGGCCAGTCAGTTTTCCAGGTGGAGAACAAGTCTTGGCAACAACTCTGATACGATGTGGCTGCCAGTGTGGTCTCCATTTCCGATGTGCGTTAACGCTGGAAACACCCCAGTGGTATCATAAGAGATAGATATCGTGGTCACTTGCCCTAGAGTACTAGCACCAATTCGTCACTGTGAAGCCCTGTCCAGCCACCCCCTTCCTAGACTTCAGGTTCTCGGAGCCCAAGCATGTTGCATCGAAGGGTTTGGTGAGCAAGGCCCGAGGGTGTTGAGACTTGAGTCCTGAGCTATGGGGAGCTAGGTCTATAAGACAGAGCTCACGTCCCAACTGCCTTTTTGAGTGCACACATCCATGGAAAGTTGGCCTGACACAATACGAAGAGTCCTTCCCGGTTCTTCTAAATACAGACAATTGGAGGCTACCCAGTGTGGCTGGACATGGCCTAGATTTGGGGGGACATTCATATATTCTGTAAAGATTTAAAAGATACTGTGACAGTGACCTTTGGGCTCCATGCTGAAGACACAGCAGAGTGGATGAAGGCGCTCTGCCTCGTGGGTGACCTCTAGTGGTGAGAAACTGGCAACAGCGATTTCAGTTGTTCACACACCATCCTATAGCAGAGGAAGGGGATGGAGGTCTTGTAAACGTTGGTCCTCTCAAGTGGCGCTTCCTGGTTCTCCGACCTTAACCATGAGCCCCTTTGTGTCAGTGAGCCTTGTTGCCCTCTGTCAACTAGGGCCAGAATGACTTCCTCACAGGGCAGCTGGGAGAACTGAGATGCCATTGCAAGGCCTGTGGGACCAAGAGGGAGCTGTCAAAGCAGAGGTATCTGGGTCTTGATTGTTGCAGAATGTTAGTTTAAGGTGTGTTACATTTGTCTATGCTGCGGAACATTTGTTTACTGATGCAAAGATGTGTTACATGCTTTTATGTTGTGTTTGTTTAACTCTGTGAAGCCGTGATACTTTGCCTGTCTAAAACATCTGATGGTCTAATAAAGAGCTGAACAGACAATAGTGAGGCCGGAGCAAGGACAGGCAGGGATGGCAGAAAAGAGAAGCAGTAGGAGGAGAAATCTGGGAGGAGAGAAGAAGGAGCAAGATAGAACAAGGAGAAGGACACCAGGGGCCAGCCACTCAGCTACACAGCCAGCTACGGAGAAAGAAGTAAAAAAAGGTATATGGAAATAGAGAAAGATAAAAGCCCAAAGGCAAAAGAGAGATGCGTAATTTAAGATAAGAAAAGCTAGCTAGAAACAACCCAAGCTAAAATTGGGCATTCATAAGTAAGAGTAAGCCTCCATGTCATGATTTGGGAGCTGGGTGGCAGGCCCCCCCAAAAGAGTAAAGAGTAAAAAAGCAACAACACTTGATAGCATTTTTCTACTTGACTAACTATATTCAGGCTCTCCCGAACTTTTCAGCTATTCGAAAGTTCTACTGAACTTCTCAGCACGGAGCCTCTCATTGTCTTTAATAAGAATCTTACTGAACTTCACTAGAATCCCCCACCCACCATATCTGATCAGGAATGGAACCACAGGCCCATAGAAAGCAGTTCAGAGGAAACCGTGAGTCGCTATCGTCAGCTTGTGACTCAATGATCCCTCCCGATGTCACTAAGAGCGGTGGCCAGAGAAGATAGGGAAGCTTGCCCCGGGAAGCACACGGTGTTCTCAGTCCCCTCTCATGCCTCCTTCGGGAACAAGGTGGCTCCAGTCTCCTGGCCCCTCGGGGTAAAGGAAGGGATATAGAAGTTGGGAGAAGAATCAGTGCCTTCCCCTGGGCAGGGTGTGGGCCGGCTGTGGTTCCAACGGGATTCATGGACTTCTGCTGCCCTCTGCAGGACACTTCTAGAATCACACCTACTCTGGGACGATGGGTCAGATTCTCAAGTGGCCAAGGCTCCATGTGGGGAGAAGGGGGTCTGGTTAGTTTTCTGTCAACTTGATAAAAACTCGAGCCTTCTGGGAAGAGGGGAATCTTGATTAAGAAGCTTCCTCCATCATATTAGCTTGTAGGCAGGTCTGTGGGGTCATTTTCTTGATTAATGGTAGATGTGGGAGAGCCCAGCCCACCCACTATGGGTGGTGCCACCCCTGGGCTGGTGGTCCCGGGTTGTGTGAACCCCCAAGCAGCACTCCTTCATGGCCTCTGCTTTAGCTCCTGCCTCAAGTTCCCACCCAGACTTCTCTTCACGGCAGAAGGGCTAAGATGAAACAAACCCCTTTATTCCCTAAGTTGCTTCTGGCCTTTGTGTTTATCACAGAAAAAGAGCGCAAACAAGGACAGGTTGCAAAAGAGGTCTCTCATCTGTAGTGCCTCCAGGAGCCCCATCATTCTGCCTTTGACAGTGTGGCCAGCCAAGCCCATCTTGTGTGTTCTGCGGGGCTTCCATCCTTGCTACCAGAATGCAGACTACGTAATGCAAGCTCAGGTGTGGGTGGAACACAGATGCCTAGGTTGGAGTCCCAGTTGGACACAAGCCTTGCACCCACTGGCCCATGGGCCCGCTCTGATCCCCTCTGCCTGCGAACTCTCCTCTTGCTTGCTCTGAGTTATTTACTCTGGACATGTTTCAGGTAGACTGTAGACTTGATTTTTGTTCCCACACAAAGCTAGAGAGCCTTGTGGCCAGGGACAAGTCATTTGGACACATAACTCATCAGGAAATCCCCAAGACCTGCCTCAGGAGAGAGTCCTATAAACAGGGGCTGGGCAGGGCTCCACCATAAACAGGAACATGCAGGGAGGTTTTATCTGTTTCAGCTGCATCCAGAAAGTACTCCACAAAATCAGGAGGCAGCATGGATCAAAGTTCTGACCTGAAATAGGATAGAAGAGGCTTTTAGTTAAAGCCTCAGTAGCAATACTAGTGTGGCTCCTTTAAGAACCACAGGCTTTATTCTTTTCTGGCAAACTGCTGGTCTTTAGTTTTCAGTAAGTGACCTTTCTGTTGGCACTTACTGAGCAGGGTTTGTGGTGTTTGCCAAGCATCTGCGTTCGTGCCAGGGAGGCACTGGGAGGTGAGGGCCCCAGGCCTGCAGCTTCCAGTAAAAGGCAGGCATCTTGGCAGCAGCGGCCTTGGAAGCCTGTCACTGTTGGGAACCATAATAGATTATTACAGCACTTGTTCTTCAGTTTCCCAGAGCCAGCCCAGCTGCGCTGCGCTGCGCAGCACAGAGGGAGGGATTACCAGTAGTTTCTTCAGAGGAACGCCTCTCCATGCTTCTCCACTTAGGACAGGCTTAACACTGGCTTCTTGCACCCAAGGGTCCCGGATGGCTAGCAGCTGGCCTCTCACCACTATTCAGAAGCATGGTTTATAAAGACGTGAGTTTGGGTTCAAAGTCACTTTTGTAGCCCTGGGTCTGGACCAGACTGCAAGGAGGCTCTCCACTCACAGGCCAGGCCGCTTTTGCTCTGTCTGGGCCATGTCAGAGCCGAGCCACCTCTGTGCCAACTTGCAAGTTAATGTCTGCGTCACGGTTCCCATTAGAAAGGCATCTCTGTCCACTCGGGAATATATAACCCAACTGTGAAGCGCACAAAAGCTGCAGGCTGGCAGGCCTCCGCAGGACCCCCAGAGAAGCTCAGGGCAGTCCTGCATGACCTACCCGCTTCAATAGCTCTATGCCATCTCATGAAATGCACAGCTGTGAGCTGTGGCCTGGAGCTGTTCAGACACAGGAAACTGTCTATAGCAACGGAAGCACAACTTAGGAAAAACCCCATCGATGACAAGCTTGGACACATGGCCACGCCTCCAGCAAAGGAAGGAGACAGAGGAAGTATCTTCAAGGCATTTGCCTCACACCAGAACGTAAGGCAACAGGTTAGCCCGATTCTAAAAATCCTTAGTAACGCTTTTTAATATACAAGAATCAAAAGTACAAAAAAAAAAGAATCAAAAGTACAGCAGTTTTACAATGTAGGAAAATTTAATACATACTATATAAACAACATTATTTACATCAGAAATCACTAGGACAGTGGCATTTTTCACAAATATAAATTAATTACTGTTTAGTCAACAGGTTTCAAAAGTCCACAAGTTTACAAGAAAAACCACCTGTCCCCAAAGGAGTAGGGACAGATGGACTAAAGCAGCCTGGACCCTTGGCATGGCTCTCTTCACCTGACACAGCTGGCCTCATATGAGCGACAAGACCACAGGTGCTGGGCCTGGACACGGCTCCTGCTGACATGTGGGTTTTGGTCTATAAGATTTCAGTGTTGCTGTGTGTGTGAACACGTAAGTGAATCACCTTTGCTCTGCAAAGCTTGATGCAGCTGCCGGCCACACCAGGTCAGAGCAGCAGCAGCACAGTGAGAAATGTTTGCGTTCCCTTTGTGGGGCTTACGGAATGACTACACACAAGAGTCCAAGGAAGGACCAGGAGGTCGGGCTCCCACAGGCTGGCCAATGAGGGGACACCATGGTCAGCAGAAACATCACCTTCCTGGTCTAGGGTCACGGTGCATCACAGTACTTCAGGCCTTAGCAACACTCACTCTTTGCTCAACCACGAGCTGCCCAAAGCTGGGCTCCACCAGAACTCCGACAGCCTTGCCCACCTGCGCAGACTGCTGCTGTAAGCCTATGGTGCACATACTGGTTTAAAGCAAGAGGAAAGCCTCCTTTCTCCCAACCCACTCGTCAGATACACTTCAAAACCCACAACAGATGTCTGATGGGAGATACTGCAATCTAGAATCAATGTAACACTGATCTGGCCAACATCGCCTTTTGCTACATATTATGGCACTTTAGTCCTGAAGGAAACAAAGGAAGTTCCTTTTTCCTCATGATGAGACATCTTTGAGAATAACTTATATCTTCTACCAACAAGTTGAAAGAGAAAAAGGCCTAGGTAAGCGTAGAAGGGCAAGGCCTCCACCTTCCACAGGGCACCAAAGAGCCCAGCAAACCAATATTAGTGTCGATGTCATCAGCAAGAAGCTCCAACTCTGGTTTACTGTACACTGTGTGAGAAATCATGGCAGGCCACCAGGTAGGACTCCAGTGCATGCCCAAGATCAGGGTGAAGGACCAGGTGCCATGAGGCATCCAGAAGGCGGTCTATTGAGCACTGGCTGCAGGGACCGACTCAGTACAGCCAGGTCCATGGTGTTCTAAGTAGCGGAAGCAATGGCCCACCACAGCCATGCCATGGCCAGACGATGGACTCAAAGACACAATTCAAGCTTGTCTTGGGAAAGTCATTAATGGTTGCCCAGGATGGGTCCACCCCATCCCCAAAGGAGTTCAGAGAGCTGAATCCTGCGTATGTCCAAAACAAGACTTTTCATCAACTCAGAATGAGCCTGAACATTCACCACACCATCTATATGTTAGTCAGCTTTCCTGTGTCCATCTAGAAAGGCTTTGGATACTTTAACAATACTGGCAAGCTATACTGAAAGTGAGTAAAACCAAAGGCGCAACCCAGTTATCCATACGCTGAGAAGAGCCATTCAATGATGCAACCCACCAACCTGACCCAATCTGACCCTAACAGGCCTCCTGTCCTCTTACAGCTCAGCTACTCCAGTCATGGCTGTTAGGGAGTTGGGAAAAATTAACTTAGGTTTATACTCTACAGATCATAAAGAAAGAGGGTTTGATGCTGCTGAATCCTAACTTGCAATGGAAATGTAACCCCTCAGGTATTTTTTCCTGACTGAACCTCAACTGTCAAAATGTTTGCATTTGTATAGCCTGCCTCTTCAAGCTGTGTAAAGGAATCGAGATGCAAGTACATTCACTGACCCACTCCAATACTGAAAGCTCCCTGCTTGCTGGCACCACCAATGCCCACATTTGGAACCCCACCCCTCCCCATCTGCATGAGTGCCCCAGCTCTGGGCTTACCAGCAGGCACCCCATCAGCAGGCCACCATCAGGACCTGTGACTCTCCTTCTCAACATAGGAACCAGAAACCCACCAGGGATTCCTATTTCCTGGTGACACTACCCCAAAGCCCCATCTCCACCCCTACACCCACTTAGCCCATGCCCCAAACAAGTAAGACCCACGGTGGCATCAATGACGCCAATGTCACAGTTCTCTAAAGTTGGCCAGAAGGATCCAACTTTCCCTGACAAAGAGGGAAAATGGACTCCGCCAGAAGATCAAACCTTTGAAATGTACAGAGATAGTACGGGAAGAATTAGTGTTGGCAGGTGGGACGCCATGGTGGGAGTTGTCTCCTGTCTCTCTATGCCCACCCCACTTCCCGTAATGAGACCAAGTGTGTCACTTCTCCCAGAAACATCTGAGGGGTATATGTGCTCCCCTTTCAAGTCTTGCAGTGTGAAACCCACCCTGTGACCTCCCACTTCCCATCAGCAGCACCCTCACGTCATAGTGAACCAATCACACGCTGTCCAGCAGGTCCTTGCCCTGGTCACTCATGCTGAATATAACATTCATTGACTCTCAAGATCCCCGATTCCTTCACAGGGAAAGCAGCCCAATGAAGCTGGTACATAAAGTCACCTCTTCCTCCCAGCACCCACGGAGGTGGGAGGCCACAATAGGCTAGGATGGGACAGGGTGCCAAAGTGCAGGAGTGGAGACCAAACCAAAGCAGCAGATGAAGGCCTCCGACTCCCTGAAGTGCTCCTTCAGCCGCCAAGTTAGTGGATTCAGCAGCAGCGTATCCAAGAACTCCACTCGCTAGCCTGACCACTGGCCACCGCTGGACCAGACCAAAAAGTCCAAGTGCTTGATGACTCCCGTGATCGCGCCCCTTTCGGAGCTGTCCTTTATGTTTTCCGAACATTCCAGTTATAGTCTGGGTTGTTTTTCTGTTCTAGCGATCTCTCCAAAGGAGACCTGTGATCCAAGGGTGACTTGGAATCATGGGGAGACTTCTGGGAAGGGGGTGAGCGAGGATCTGAGGATGCAGTGTGTAATGAGGGCAGGGGCTGTTTGTACTCCCCCAACTTGTCTGTGTGGAAAGAGCGGTAATGGTCTGAGGGTCCCTGGCCGTGGTAGCCCATTGCGGGTCTGTGGTCAGACATTCGCCGAAAATCCTGCTGGTGGTAATTCTGGGGCCTAAAATCATCTGATCTCCTCCGTTTAGAGTCATGATGGTGCCTGAAAGAGAGATGCAAGGATCAGCGGAAAGACCACAACCAGACTCCCCATCTTCTGCTGTCACTTCCTCATACACACATGGACCAGAGACAAATGTTTCTACCGCCAGGAAACCAACACACACATACAAACATGACCCAGACACGGTCAGTTGTTTCATACATAATGGTAAAAGTATCCTATGAAATAACGTGTCCTCTTCAGAGCTGCAGTGACGTGTGGACACACGTGAACAATCACTGACAGCTTTGCAAACTCACTTTCCCTTCAGGAAAACACAACTATAAACATTTTCACATTTCTTCACCATACTCAAGAGAAAAAAATACACAGAAATTATTTGTAAATTATTAATAACAGCAAAACCCAGAATCAACCTAGATATTCAGCATTAAAGTTGCCTGAAATTATGCAAACTGACTCAGCCCACCAGGGACTCTCTAGCCACCACACATAAGGCAGCCTCACCTACACACCTAGACCCCCACCATACAAGTAGCTCAAGCCTGGCAACTGCTTGCTAAGGGCTGCCAACTCCTTCTGGCCCCCTTTTCTCCAAATTCACCAGCTCCCAAAACATTCCCTTCCAGGGACACTCATATCCACAGGACGCAGAGACCTAGAGTCCTACCAACAGCCTGCCTGAGACCCTCCAGCTGTCTTATCTGGCCTTTAGACCCAGGACTGGTCCACACTGCCAGGGGAAACTTGTTCCAAGCTCCTGACCAAGACTGAAGGTACCAGGCTACAGCAGATAAGCAGAAGACCTGAAATGGAGGCTGTAACATCAAATATGAGACAAAGATAAAATGTTTCACTCAGTCCTGCTATAAATCCTGAGCAGTGTAGAGTCCTTTACTAAAGGAAAGGTGCCCTGAACAAATCAGAAAACTCAATCAAAACCAAACTACAGATAGACAAACTCCAACACAGATATAACACACACAACACACACACACACACACACACACACAAAGAAGTAAGCAACATGTCTCCAAAAACACCAATCTATAGTATGGTTCCAAATAAAAATGATCTAGAAGACTTAGAATTTAAAAAAGATTTCACTATGAGCAAACAACTCAGACAAAGATGAATGAATGAATGGGTAAGCCAATCCAAAATATGGGAACAGTCTGAATTGTTGCAGGAAACCCAAAATGAAATGATACCGGGGATGGAAACCTCAGTAAGCCGACTGAAATCCTCAGGAGAAACCCACAACAGAAAGGATCATGTCAGCAACAGCAGGGATGGAGAGAGAGTAATTGGATTCCTCCATAAAGGTCAGGGAGCAAGTTGTCAAAGAAAGCACCAGCAGAACATGGGAGAATGTGAGGTCCATTAAGACCTCGCCTCTGTATTATGGTACGAAGGGGAATACAAAAGAGAAGGAAGAGAGTATCTTTAGTAAAATCAGAGAAGAAAATTCCCCAAAACTAGAGGAAAAGATGCCCATTCAGATACAAGAGACCTACAGAATATCAAATAAACAAGGCTAGAAAAGAAAAAAAAGAAAAACAAGACAAACAAAACCTCCATGGCATATTATAGTTAAAACATTAAAAATACAGAATAAAGGGTATTTAAAGTTATAAGAAAGAAAATACAAGTCGCCTAGAAAGGCAGACACACGAGAAAATACAAAATAGTGCTGACAGCACCCTTTAAAGCAGAAGGTACTGGAAGGACGGACTCCAAGTCCTGAAAGACCACAGCTGTCAACCAGACTATTATACCCAAAAACAATTTATTAAAATTGGAGGGGAGGGGCTGGAGAGAGGGCTCTAGAGGACCTGGGCACAGTTCTTAGCGCCCATGTCGAGAGGCTCACAACCACCTATAACCCACTTCCAGGGGGATCGGATGCCTCTGGCCTCCTAGGGCACCTGTACTCATAAATGCACATACCCACATGCAGATACACACAACACCTATACATAAATAAAGGTAAATATAAATCTGTAAAAGCCAGACAGTGGTGGTGTACACCTTTAATCCCAGCACTGAGGAGACAGAAGCAGGTAGATCTAAGTTCAAGGCCAGCCTGGGCTGTATAGTTTTAGGATAGTCAGGGCTACACAGAAAAACCCTGTCTGGGAGGTGAGGGGAGCTTATCTTTAAAAAAAAAAAAAAAAAAAAAAAAAGACTAAAGGGTTGGAGAGATGGCTCAATAGTTAAGAGCACTGGCTGCTCTTCCGGTTCCCGCAGCCTCTGCAGCCATGAGCAGCAAAGTCTCTCGCGACACCCTGTACGAGGCGGTGCGGGAGGTCCTGCACGGGAACCAGCGCAAGCGCCGCAAGTTTCTGGAAACGGTGGAGCTGCAGATCAGCCTGAAGAACTACGACCCCCAGAAGGACAAACGTTTCTCGGGCACCGTCAGGCTCAAGTCCACCCCTCGCCCCAAGTTCTCGGTGTGCGTCCTGGGGGACCAGCAGCACTGCGATGAGGCCAAGGCCGTGGATATCCCCCACATGGACATCGAGGCGCTGAAGAAGCTCAATAAGAACAAGAAGTTGGTCAAAAAGCTGGCCAAGAAGTATGACGCCTTTCTGGCCTCTGAGTCTCTGATCAAGCAGATCCCGCGTATCCTGGGCCCAGGCCTGAACAAGGCCGGCAAGTTCCCTTCCCTGCTGACACACAATGAAAACATGGTGGCCAAAGTGGACGAGGTGAAGTCCACGATCAAGTTCCAGATGAAGAAGGTGCTGTGTCTGGCTGTCGCTGTCGGCCACGTGAAGATGACCGACGACGAGCTGGTCTACAACATCCACTTGGCTGTCAATTTCTTGGTGTCCTTGCTCAAGAAGAACTGGCAAAATGTCCGGGCTTTGTATATCAAGAGCACCATGGGCAAGCCCCAGCGTCTTTACTAGGATGCCCCAATAAACCTTCGTGCTACCTTAAAAAAAAAAAAGAGCACTGGCTGCTCTTCCAGAGTTCAATTCCTAGCAACCACGTGGTGGCTCACAACCATGTATAATTCGATGTGGCGCCCTCTTATGGCCTGCAGGCATACATGCAGGCAGAAACACTGTATGCATATTATCTGTGTTTTCCAATGGTCTTAGGCAACCCCTATGAAGAAGTCACAAGGAGTTGTGACTCACAGGTGGAGAACGCCTAGACTAAAGGAATTTGTGATCACTAAGCCAGTTCTGCAGAGGATATTAAAAAGACTATTTCAATCTGAAGAGAAGGATGAATAACCCGAGAAGTCAAGGGAACAAGTAATTAATGAAAGACAGATAAGGGTGTATGTGTGTCCCAAATCATGTGTATGTACGTGTGTGTGTGTGTATGTGTGTGTGTGTGTGTGTGTGTGTAGTGCATGCAGGGAGTACTACTGTCAATGGTATCTTATAGGGCATCTAATAAATTACTGGGCATGGACACTACTAAGAGAATAAGATACATGAGATAAGCTAATCAACTGAAACCGCCACAAATGAAATCGTCAGCAGATAAGGATACTGAGACAGTTCTTAGAACGGAGTCTAGCCAGTATACCATGACTTCAAGCAGGATAATAGTAAGTACAATTCGAATTTCCGAAGGAGAGGAATGGAAGATGACAATAATATTTGAAAAATATTGAAAATCTCCCAAATTTATGGGTGAAAGACGTTCAGAAAGCTGAGTAATTCCTGAGTATAAGAGACACAAAGAATTATCTGCCAGGGCTGGGAGGCGGCTGTGGTACAGCCCTGGCTTAGTACATTCAAAGCCCTGGGTTTACTCTCTGTAACAACATAGGTATGGAGGCAGGCAAGGCAGTCAGGCAGATATTCACAGCATATGGTACATATGCTACACTACATGGCCAGGGCTTGAAATAGTAATGATCTATAAAGAGGAAAAGGAGAACAAAGGCCTTGCTTTTTGTCAGAAAGCACACAAGCAGACAGAAACCAGGAGGCAGTGAGGGTGGAGGCTCTTTGATGAAAGAGGTGGCTAATGCGAGCTACTGTTACTCATCTAACTGCAGCTTCCAAAACAACAGCAGGACACCAAAATGACGTATGAAATTTTGCCCCACAAAAGCCATTGTACAGTCTAAACATCAAGTATAACATGCACCAGGGGAGACCGCCATTGCTATGAAGTTCAGTCAGCAGCCTGACTCTGAATTAAAGTCTGGTGAAAACAGTGCTCTTCCACACTTGCCAACTCACAATCTGGAGCGGGCTTACTGCCTCACTACGGCACTGTATGGCTGCAAAGAAGGCTCTGACTTCAACCATTGGATCCAGGCAAGCAAGGACCACAGCCTCGTACCCATCTCTGCTACCTGGTAAGACTGAGGGTCACATTAAGAACTAATACTGTTGAGTCTAAACTGTGTGTGTATTCACACATGTAGACATATATGTAGATGTGAATGCACATGAGTGTGGAGGCCAGAGGCCAGCCTCAGCTATCACATCTCAGGCACCACTCACCTTGTAAAGAAATATCATTACAATATCTTGTTCATCTATTAATTTTGTGTGCACGTATGTGTGTGCATATATGCCACGATATGTATGCAGACTAAACGCAGGTCATCAGGCTTGGCTGCAAGCACCTTCACCAGTTAAAACGTGTCTCAGAAGGGTTGCTGGGAGAACAGTGTCATTTTCTCTAGTGATGTAGCTACTCGTAACTTACCCATGCCATAGATAATACCCCACCCTACTCATGCAGCAACCACAAGCAAACTCACTGGGTCACAACAACCAACAGCATGGGGTAGAAGGGAGGCCTCCTGGAAGGACTGCAGCCAAGGTGGGGAGGGATGAGAGAGGGTACCGGGGTGAAACGACCAAAATTATATATTATATGCATGCATAAAAATTTCCAAGAACAAAGGAATACTTTTCTTTAAGGGGGTGGGGCTAGAAAGATGGCTCAGGTGTTAAAAGCACTCACTGCTCCTGTAGAAAACCTGGATTCAGCTCCCAACACCCACATAGAAGTTTACAATCTTCTGTACCCCAGGCCCAGAGCTAAACACACTCTTCTGACCTCCCGAGGTAGGTACCAGGCCCACACATGGTACACACATGTACATGTGGACAAAGCACTCATCCACCTAAAGTAATAAATACAGCTACAAAACTCCCTCTTCCAGCATCCTAAAGCTATCCTGATAGCAAGGATATGGGATTTATAACTGACACATGCAACACTCAGTATGCAGTAGACAGACAAACCCGTATAAGCATCACCATCCTTTCTCCTCTAAGCAGGTCCAGTCGGGTCACACGTCTACTCACCTGTCATAATAGTCTCTGTGTCCCCGGTGGTCTCGGTCACTGCTGTACTGCTCATATGGTCTCTTTCTGGACATGTTGTTAGGTCGGTAGCTTCCAGAACGGTGGGCATCCATATGTCTCCGGTCACCATAATGGTGATCCTTGTACCAGTGCTGCTGCTCATACTGATGGTGCCGGTCACTGCCCCAGGGTGCATTGTTACCACCGCCATAGTTGAACTTTCTTTCCCTTTGCCAGTCTCCTCGATCTGAAGGAAGAGAACTGTTTCGTAACTGCAGCACATGGCGGCATTTACTGCAGGTGGACATGTCAGGAGACAACCATTGCCTCCTCAGCCTTATGGCTGACATGAGTAATGAATGAGTCCTAACATTTTCTCTGCTGCCAACAACTTCTAAGGCAAAAGAAAATCTATCACCTCTGTCCCTGCTAAGATCTTCCAAATTATGGCTTCCATGTTTCATTCTTGCTTGCCTCAATGAGCAGTAGACCCTTAAAATGAGATTCACTCAAGAACCCCAAAGGAAACTTGGAAGTGATGATGCTGTTTCACTAACGCCCTCACATAGCTGAAGGTGCTTCAACCTTCTGAGACAAGCACTTTTGAGCCTCTGAAGACCTCTGTGACTTAAAGCTGATCCCCAAGGGGAAGGGCACCACACTGAGATGGCACCTCCTGTCTGGGAATATCAGTTAATGCTTCAACAAGTTTTCAAGCACCATGCCACCTACTAGGGAAGATAACCAAAACATGAGAACAAAAATTGAAAGAAAAAAAGCAGATAATGGGAAACAACACAAAGAAATGGTTCTGACACTGAGGAAGTTAATAAGCAATGACTTTTAAATAACTGGAACTGGAACTGGAAAGGTAGCTCAGTGGTTAGGAGCACTTGCTGCTCTTATTGAGGATTTGATTCAGCTCCCAACACCCACATGGAGGCTCACAACCATCTCTAACTCCAATTCTAGGGGTTTTGTGGCCTCCTCTGACCTCTGTGGGCATCAGGCGTACACAGGATGCACAGACATAAATGCAAACAAAATACTCATACACATACAATGAAAAATAAGTAAATCCCCAAGTAACAGCAATTAATTCAATATTTTTTAGGTTAGGTCTGATTTATTATATAGCTTTGTCTGGTCTTCAACTCAGAGAGGTCTGCCTGCCTCTGCCTCCCCACAGGGCTGGTGTAGGTGTGCACTACCACACTTGAGAGGGAAGAAACAAAGACAAATTTTTCTTTTTAGAAAAAAATTTGAAATTTTTACAAAGAGTCTAAAGGGCACAAACATGCACAATCTGTTGAACTGAACCCAGTTGCTCTGGAAGAACAGCCAGTGTGCTCTTAACCCCTGAGCCATCTGGCCAGACCCAGACATAATTTTAGTGTATAAAAATTTACAGGAGAGCCGGGCGGTGGTGGCGCATGCCTTTAATACCAGCACTTGGGAGGCAGAGGCAGGCGAATCTCTGTGAGTTCGAGACCAGCCTGGTCTACAAGAGCTAGTTCCAGGACAGGCTCCAAAGCCACAGAAAAACCCTGTCTCCAAAAACAAAAAAAAAACAAACAAACAAAAAAAAATTTTACAGGAGATGGGGCACTTCTTAAGATAATACCTTGCTATGTAGCCTCTAACACAAAATTAACTGTGTGTACATGTGCATATAAATGGAATTCTAGAACCAAAGTTTAAGAAAGAAATGTATTTCTTGATTATTTATAGGAAAATTGAATCAGTAAGATAAATCTTATATTAGGTTTCTATACTTTCTATATGCTTTAAGTCTTGTTCAGTATTTTTCCTTTTATTCTTCTGACTCTAAAAATAATTTCTGCATATTTTAACTAGTGAAGCAATAAACAGTGATTAGCCATTAAATTCAAACACGCTCCCCTACCCCACTGGTCTAAGGCAATAGTTACCACTGACCAGACTTGTCCTTTCACGTCCTTCTCTGTTCATACAAGTACTTAAGGGAGGCTGTTCTTGATTTCTCAGGAAGTCAAGCAGTTACCATACAACCAGAAATCCCATCCCCATGTACCTAGCTACAACAATTGCAAATAGGTATTCAAGCAAATATATGAATATAAATGTTTGTATTAGTACTATTCTCAACAATAAAAAAAGGAGAAACTTAGATGAGTGAAAAAAGTATATCCATTGAGTAAAATACTATCCTCCCTTAAAAAGAAATTAAGTATTGATTCACACTAGAATTAGGATGAACTTTCAAAACCTTTTGCTAAGCCAGTCACAAGAGGTAGTACACTGTATATTCCCCTGACATGAAGTCTTCTGAATAAATTCATTTACAGGGCACAATACAGATAGAGAGGATGGAGAACAGGAAGAGAATTTCCATTTAAGTGATAGAGTAATTTAGGAAGGGGCAGAACTATTGTGCAGAACTTTGAATGTACAAATACCACTGGATGGTTCACCTACAAATGCTTACCTGTTTGCTGTATGAATTTCACCTCAGTAAATTTAAAGATACAGACATGGGTTTTTAATATATGATTAGTGTAAATATATAACATGATTATAGTTTGCTTCTTATTATTTCCCTCATTGACTTCTCTTTTTTTCAATTTTATTTATTTTTTTTACATCTATGAGTGTTTTTGCCAGGATGGATCTCTGTGGATATGCACCACATGGATATAGTATCTACAGAGGCCAGAAGAGGGAATCAGATTCTCTAAAATTGAAGTTGCAGATAAGGTTGTGAGACACCATGTGGGTGCTGGGAATTGAATCAGGTCCTCTGGAAGAGCAGTCAATGCTCCTGCCTTGGTCTCCCAAGTGCTGATATTACCAGCAAGTGCACAATGCTGGTCTAGCCAATACTCTGTAATGGTGGATGGTACTGGGTACAGATGTCCTAACACTCACTCTACCATTCTCCTAATTAGTGGACATTCAAGTTCGTCTTCAATAGCACCCTACCAATGCTATGTGTCCTCATTCTACAGAACAATATCCAGACAAGAAAGAACTGTGGTCAAAGGTCAATATATTTGTTCACTTCTAATTATTTTCTAAAAAAGACTAGATCATTTCCTATCTTAATAACAAGTGTGCATTTCTCATTTTAATTATTGCTGATTGGAATGAGTGAAAAACTTTGTTAACTCTCTGCCTTAACATTTCCTGAATGGCAAGCGTGGTCATTTTGCCATATGGGTGGTGTTACTTTTCTGTATGAATTTCCTAATCCTTAATCTATATCTTTAAAAACAAAACAAAACAAAAAAAACCACATAGTTGTATTGAGGTTTTGAGGAAAACTTTTTTCTTTAGGGGGTGGTTTCAAGACACAGATATCTGCCTGACTCTGCCACCAGCAGGCTTGAAGAAATCAACTCGGGACTCTCCTGCTTCATTCTCTCTAGATCCGGGGTTACAGATTCCACCACAGTCATCTTGAGTTTGATTTCTATGTTTTTCTTTTGTTTTGCTTGTTTGGAGACAGGGTCTCTCTATTATGCATTTCTGGCTGTCCTGAAACACACTTTGTAGACCAGGCTGGCCTTAACTCAGAGATCCACCTGCCTCTGTCTCTCGAGTGCTGGGATGGAAGAGGTGTGCCACCTTGCCTAGCCATTTCTCCTTTTTTCTAAACAAATCTCCAAAATTTAATTCAATCTACTTTCCTTCTTCTTTTATAAGGTTTGTTTCAAAAAATTAAATTTCAAGTTTTTTAAATTAACAAATAAAAATTATATACTTATTTTGTATATGTCTTAAAATACATGTTAATTGTATAATATGTATGCAATGGCTAACTGAGTCAACACATGATTTTGTGTCACGAGTGGCAGGTAACTAATATTCCTTTGTGTACATGTGCCACATTTTCTTTTTCCACTCACTACTGTTGGACACTTAAGCTGATTCCATGTGCTACTCTTGTGAAAAAGTATTTGGCATTAATAAACCGTGAGATCTGATCCCTTTGACACACTTAAGTTGTAGGTCATATGAGAGTTCTATATTTAATGCTATTGAGAACCCTACTTGTGTTTTCTATAATGGCTGTGATAAAGGCTGCCTTTTTCTTTTTTTTCTTTGGATTTTCGAGACAGGGTTTCTCTGTAGCTTTTTGGTTCCTGTCCTGGAACTAGCTCTTGTAGACCAGGCTGGCCTCGAACTCACAGAGATCCGCCTGCCTCTGCCTCCCGAGTGCTGGGATTAAAGGCGTGCGCCACCACCGCCCAGCAAGGCTGCCTTTTTCTCCACATCCTTACCCACACTGTGTTTCTTTGATAAGAGTGTGGCCCATAATACTGAGTGCTTTTCTATATACCTGTTGGCCATTTATACACCTTTATTAAGACAAACCTGAGACTAACAGGTCTCTGAAATAAAGGATTTATTGAGGTTCAGATGCCTACTTAAAGGTCAAAGGACAGGTCACAGTCAAGTCCCTGAGCCACCAGTAGCATGGCTCTAGCAGCTGGGAAAACGTCCACTCGACCTAAGGCTACTTATAGTGAAATCTGAGGACATTAAATCGTATTTTTTTAAACAAACCTACATTGTTTACTGAAAAAGACTCAGGTCAATACAGATGGCAGCATCTTGTATACATTAGTCCATAAACAAAGTCTCTGATACATCCTGGTCTGGTTGATTCCAAAAGCGAAATGCAGTATGGCCCCATGGGCAATTTTCAGTACTCAGCACAGAATGGGTGCAGTCCTCTCTACTGACTTAATCGTCTTCTTCTATCAAGGCCCTCCCTGCCTGGCCTATACATTAATTTAGGGCATCTCAGAGTTCATCACCATCTTTTGAGAAATGTCTATTTAGATCCATCCGTCCCCCATTTCTTAACCAGTCCTTCTATTTTTACATACTAGCTCTTTATCAGATGTACAGTTTGTGAAATTTCTCTCATTAATAAAGGTTGTTTCTTCACTGTCCACTGCTTATTTTTTCTATTTGGTTATCTCTTTGTCACCAACTCAATATTAGCAGTTTAAATGCCCACCTTATACACCTATGCAAGCCTGTAGGACATTTTCTTAATTAGTGATCATTCTTGTATATAGAATATAAGTTTTTCTATAAGTCTGCCCATTACCTTTATTTTTTAAAAGGTTTATTTATTTATTATGTATACAGTGTTCTGCCTGTATGCCTGCAGGCCAGAAGAGGGCACCAGCTCTCAGTACAGAAGGTTGTGAGCCACCTTGTGTTGCTGGGAATTTAACTCAGGAACTCTGGAGAAGCAATCAGTGCTCTTAACCTCTGAGCCATCTCTCCTGCCTCACCCATTACCTTTTAAAGTACCTGTGATTCCCTTAACTTAGAGCTGACCCTTAATCTTCTAGATCTTTACTTCATAATTTATAAAAACCAAGAAGAGATAAGAAGGTCTTGGGGAAAGTACAAAGGTCCTTGGAAAATGAAATGATTGAGGGTTTGGACACCTCTTTAAAAGTTATCTAATGGCCTACCTGCATTACTAAAGTGTCTCTTGTTGGGGTGACTGTAGTTATCTCTTGGATGTCCATGCATCTGTGGGCCATGGGAAGCAGGCAAATGAGGCTTCTGAGGATGAAGGTTGTGTGAGGTATGGGACTGAGACATCAGAGAATCCCGGCTGGAACCAGAAGCCTCTGGTCGAAATGGTTTCTTACCACCAAGCGTATCATCTTTCTTCTTTTGTTCCTGGCAGAATTTAAAAAAAAAAAAAAAAAAAAAGCTTAGGACCCTGGTTTAGCTCCTGAGAGCAGAATAAAGATGCCCTCCTAAACAGTTCCATCTTGTTCCTCTCTTCTGAGCTGTCATTTAGTAACGTCTTACCAAAACGGCTTGTGAACTCTGCTGAGCTCCATAGTCCACAGCTCCAACAGCCTGACAGGGGGCTGCCCGGCTGTTAGATTACCACAGAAAACCAACCTCCGCTAACAAGCCCCAGTGTTAAAAAAAAAAAAAAAAACTCGCCAGGTGTTCCTGTACATAGCCTATTCAAGTGGCAGGAAGTTGGCACTTTCAGAGGACTTTCTTGGCTACAAAAAGCCATGACTGCTAAGCTCTCAAGGCTAACTAGAGTTAAGAACTGCCAGCTGTCAAATGGGAAGAGACAGTACACTAAAGTCCTCAAGCTAGACACCTGACCCTCCAGCTATACCATTCCTTCGCCCAAGTAAAATTCTCAAAATAAGTTTTCAAGTGTAAAGTGGTTTAAAAGCTAATCATGAGGAAAATGACTATTAAATAACTTGGTTCATATCTAGGCCTTTTTGTCTATAAAGAACAGAAAACAAATATTAATTTGTTCTGTTCTTGGTTCATTTAGCACATTATGAAAATATCTTCCCCTACATGATGTTAAATACTACCATATTTCATTTACTGCTTGACTGTCCTCTTCAGTAAGAATACATGACCATAATCCTCCCACTACTACTGGACTACAGTCATTCCCATTATAAACATGTTTAAACCTTTGATTATTCCCTTAAATTAAACTCTTAGATGCAGAAGCATGATCTATTCTTCGACAAATTTTGAAGAATTATTGTGCTGGCTATTTTATGTCAGCTTGACATAAGCTAAAGTATTCTGAGAGGAAACTCAATAGATAAAAGCCTCCACAAGACAAGACTGTAGGACATTTTCTTAATTAGTCATAAATGTGGAAAGGCCCCCGTCCACGGTGAGTGGGTCTGTCCTTGAGCTGGTAGTTCTGGGTTCTATAAGAAAACAGGCTGAGCAAGCCAGGGAGAGCAAGTCATAAGCAGCACCCCTCCATGGCCTCTGCATCAGCTCCTGTCCTGATTTCCTTTGATGATGAACAATGATGATGAAAAATAAGCCAAATAAACCCTCTCCTCCCCAAGACTGTTTTGTGCATGATGCTTCATCACAGCACTGGTAACCCTAAACCAAGACAGCTACCCTACAGGAAGACGATAACTCACTCCCCACACTTGGATATTGATACATTTGTCACTTAGCTTCATGAGCTTCTGTGGAGTCTTCCACCACTATGAGTAGATCCTCAACTCAACTTTCCCAACTATTTTATTCTTCTCAGGAGTCTTTAACGGATTTCTATGATGACTAGGGGCCAATGAGATAGCTCAGTGGGTAAATGCACTCATCACTAAGCCTAACAATCTGAGTTCGATTCCTGAGATACACATTATGAAATGACAGGAAACCACAGACTCCTGAAGGTTGTTCTTGAACATTATGGGGTAAGAGCTGGCTCTTGCACTCCTGTGCTTGTGCTCTCTCTTGCTTTCTCTCTCTCTGTCTCTCCATCTCTCTCACACACACACATATACAAAACAAATAAATATATAAATGTAAAATTTTATTATGTTTAGAATTTCACTAATACACAATTACTATATTAATACTATTACCACTACATTATATTCTTCAAAATAACATTACATTATGAACTATTAGAGGGTATAATTCCCAGGTCAATAATGCATTAAGTTCACATTACAAATTCTTCTAAGTGCCCATGCTGTTCCTGGCATGACTATAGACACTTCGGAAATAGCAGTAGTGTTCATGAACCTGACACACCAGTAAAAGTGGAACAATTTTCACAATTGCTCCTCAGTGTCTGATATGGATATGGAGCACGTGGCTGATTAGCAGACCTATAGGAGGGCCTGTCTGCATGAGAACTGCCTCTACAGCAGAAGCCAAGTCACCTTTATGCCCATCTCCCCACTCAAATGAAAGGGCAACAATTTCTGGGCACTGCAAGTGTCTACTCCTTGAAGTAAGCAATTTGGATTCTTCTATGTAAGAAACTGGATGGATGTCACGTACGTGACCATTTAAGAATAGAATAGATATCCCGCCTATGATCCTGGGACTTAGGACTAGCCACATTACAAACTACACAAATATAGGAAGAAGAAAGGGTCTAGAAAATAAGTGCTCCAGGTCATGAGATAACAGGGTAACAAATTCTTGTCAGGACTTTAAAACACTACTTGGCTCTAATGTACTGGCTATTATACCTAATAAATAACAGTCTTACTGTCTGGTGACTCATGGAGAATTTTAAGAACAGCTAGTAAAATGAAAAATCACATTGCATGAAATTATGTTTGGATCACAGACAACACACTCTGTGACCTGTGGTGGTTTCTGTCACCCTGTTTGGGCTGTACTGAAACCACGTAAAACACAGGCAAAGTGCCAGTGGACTATCTACTATCAACAATCCTTCAGATTTTTCACTACCAGCCCAGGGAAAAGCAAAAACTAAGGGAATTTTATGTGCAATTATCTTTATACACTTATATAAATTAGGACTAGATTCATATTTTACCTCCTCTTCTTGAGATCTTTTCTTATGAGCCATCTTATATAACTTATGTAGTTTTCGTGCATCAAATTCTGTAAACTTGGAAACAAAAATCCATAGGTTCCTAAAAGAAAAATTGTACTAGTAAATTACACAATTTAAAAAGTGATTTTGTTGTTGTTTTGTTTCTTCAAGACAGGATTTTTTCTGTGGAGCCCTGGCTGTCCTGGAACTCACTCTGTAGACCAGGCTGGCCTTCCTCTGCCTCCTGAGTGCTGGGATTAAAGGTGTGCACCGCTGCCCCAGCTACTGAATTTTACTATGAACTGTTCTCCAGGGCCCTGCACTAAGCTGTGTGTACAAGCTCACGCTGTGATCCCAGTACACGGAAGGTTTTTCCGGTGACCTTCAGATCCTCAACTACAGAGTGAGTTTGAGACCAGCCTGGGTAAATGACACTCTATCTCAAAATAAATAAATAAAACAAAACAAAAAGCCTTTGCTTTGTTTATATATCATTATGTTGTATATATGTATATCATATATATAACATATATATTGTTTATATATCAGTAATATATCATTATGTGCTTCTGTCAAGAGTTTGACAGTGAGTCTTAAGATGGTGATTTGTCAACAGTGTTAGGAACCCCTAACTTGTACAGTAGCATCTGTATCTCTAGTTCTGTAAGCTTTCCTTTACCTGGCCCACACACAGGACACTGCGACACACTACATCTCTGCCACCATCTCCTACAATGGAACCAACAATCAACTAGTAACCTGCGCCACTGTCATGCTTTCTGCCCAGCTGTCACTAATAAGGCTTGTCATGTCTTCCTTCAAACTCTCAGGAACTCCTTGTCCTAGCATGGCACTGTTGTATAGCGCAGGAATGGCACAAAAATGGGGTTTATACAGAGAGACCCTGGAAGTAGCAGTAAATCAGAAACAACGTTTCTTCTCACTTTCACTATGGCTTCACTGTTAGGACGCCGACTAGGAAACGTAGTGTCAGACAGAGAGCCACTTAGCTCACTGAGGCCTCTTATAAAGAACAACAATCTTCTGAGCACATTCCAGCCGAGCCCTAAACACACTCAATGTCCTAGCTGTCCACTTACGCCTCTGCTGAAGCTCTGACTATGCTCATTTAAGAGTTTCCACTTAGTTTGTCTATAGTCACAGTTCAAGGTAGACAGCCTCCCTGACCACCCTTCTGCAGGCATTCTTTTTTGATTTTTAATTTCTATTTATTATTTTATGTTTATAGGTGTTTGGTCTGAGTGTGTCTCTGTGTACTATGTGCATGCCTGGTGGCTGAGGAGGCTAGAAGAGGGTCTGGAGTTATTAATGACTGTGGACCGCTATGTAGATGCAGAGTCCTCTGGAAGAAGAGCAGGTACTCTTACTGATGAGCCATCTTTCCAGCCCTGTAAGGCATTTTCTTATACAACTTCTAAAACTGTTTCCATACCTTTTGGATGGATAGTTTCTATGGAGGTCATAGCATATGCTGCCTTTGAACTTTAAACAACCAAGGACTTTTCAATGAACCACTGCTGGGGATGGGGCATTTAAATGGCAACAAACCCAAACGCACAGGAGGCAGCCTAAGATGACCTTCTGCTATCCTCTGCCCTGGTGAGACCAAAGCCAGATTATGCTCCATAAAGGGAAAAAATGCAAACCGTTTTAAGAGAAAAGAAATGATTTTTCAAAAACTCTGTCTTGTATGTCAGGGTTGTGTGGCATGCTACCACTAGCATCATGACTGAGGTTTGAAAACCTACTTTTCACTTCAAAACTGATCTACTAAAGTAGACCACAAAGATATATTAACCATGAAGTACATGGATTCAAAGTAAATACAGTTTATGGAAATAAACATTAGCCTTTCAAAATTTCCTCTAATACTGGGACCTGAAGCCAGGGCTTTGTACATGCTAGGCCCTTATTCAGTCACAAAGCTACATCCCCAGTCCTGTCCCCCCATTTTTTTCCTGTTTTATCTATCTATCTATCTATCTATCTATCTATCTATCTATCTATCTATCTGGTGGGGGAGGGGGAGTTTGAGACAGGGTTTCTCTGTGTAACAGTTCTGGCTGCCCTGGAACTCCCTCTGTAGACCAGACTATCCTCGAACTCACAGAGGTCCACCTGCCTCTGCCTCCTGAGTGCTGGGATTAAAGGTGTGCGCCACTATTGCCTAGCTTCCTCTTTCCTTTTTATTTTAATACAGAGTCTCACTAGGTTGGCCAGTCTGGCCCTGAACTCAATCTATAGCCCATGAAGGTCTTGATATTTGACCCTCCCGTTTCATCATCCTGAGTAGCTCAATTACAAAACTGTGCCGCTATCTTGACTATTGTTACTGTTGCTTTAGAGAGTTGTCATCTCTTCAAAATATCTAAACGGAATACACGTTGAGTGTCCCTATTTTGAAAACCCCAAGACTGATGTCTCAAGAAGTAAGTTACACTCTTAACCTTATATGATGGGTCACAGTCAAAATGTAGATGCAATAAATGCATTGTAAAAGCGTACCTGTAGGCTCTGTAGATTAAGTGTATATGAAATAAAAGTGATTTTGTATAAGATTTGATTTCCACTCCCAAGACATATCATTACTTATGTTTATGAGTAATTCAAAATCTAAAATATTTCTGATTCTAAGCATCTCTGATAAGGGTCACTTAACTTGTCTATAAATTAATACATAAAATTATACATATATTAATACATATATAATGTCTAAATCTAAAGTACTACTAGGAGTTTTTTTTTTTTAACTTAAAAATTTCCACCTCCTCCCCTCCTCCCATTTCCCTCCCCATACTAGGAGTTTTTTAACTAAAGGAGATGAAAATGGAGAATCTACATTCATGTGCTTTTAACTTTTCTTTCACTTCATGTGTTATTACCTCTACTGGCTAGTTTTTATGTCAGCTTTGGAAAAGAGAGCATCAGTTGAGAAAAGGTCCTCACCAGATTGATTGCCTGTGGACAAGCCTATCACATATTTTTTTTTAAAAAATCATTTATTTATTTTTTATTTTATGTGCACTGGTGTTTTTGCCTGCACGTACATCTATGTGAGGGTGTCAGGCAGCCTGGAACTGGAATTACAGACAGCTGTGAGCTACAATGTGGGTGCAGGGAATTAAACCCGGGTTCTCTGGAAATAGTCAGTTCTCTTAGGCCACGAGCCATCTCTCCAGCCCCCATCCATTTTCTTGATAGATGATTGACATATGAGAGGGTCCAGCCCACTGTAGGAAGTGCCACTCCTGGGCCAGTGATCCTGGGTTCTATAAGAAAGCAGCCTGAGCAAGCCATGAAGAGCAAGCCAGTAAGCAGTACTCCTCCACTGGCTCTGCTTCAGTTCAGTTCTCCAGGATTCTGCCCTGACTTCCCTCAGCAATGCAATGTGACCTCAGAGTTATAAGCTGAAATAAACTCCTCCTCAGGTTACCTGTGGTCATGGTGTTGTATCACAGTAATAGAAACAGTAACTAAGACAGTACGAAACCAACCAATTTTTTATAATAGATATAATAATATATAACTAATAACCTGAGATGAGTAAAGCATTATTCTAGTTCCTATGTCTTATGGGTTTAAAGTAAATATTCTGAAAATAAGCCAGAAAGACGATGATTATCATCATCATCTCCGTCATCTTCTTCTTCCTCTTATAAATTAAAGGCACAATCTTGCCACATCAGAAGGCTGGTCTTAAGAAAATGACAAAATGGCTTACTTCATGAAAAAGAAGTTGAAGCCCACAGTTATGCTATCAATAGTTAAATTTTGTTGCCAAAAGCTTTATTAGGTGACTATGCTGCCTATTTAAAAAAAAAAAAACAAAAAAACAGAGCACACCCACATATTGTCAAATGAAACTGGGGAAATTCAAGGCCAGGGTGGGTTACCTCCTCCACAGTTTGATGTGCTCCTGGTCTGAATAAGCTTTAAGGCACTCGGCTATGCGGTCTCCAATCTTCAGCAGGCAGTTCCTGGTGTGCTCCAGCTGTTCTTGCACATTGAGTCCCTTGTCAGGTTTGTCCAACTGCTTCAGTGCCTTCTTCACAGGCCTCATCCTCTCTTTACACTGGAACAGGCCAACAGAGTAAATGAACCATTGCAAGAAAGAGTTCATTATCATGTCCACACACTCGAGATTGAAGAAAACACACCCCGCCGTCATGCTACATGTCACTATAGGAGTGGGTAACACCAGTGAAATGGGACAAGTGCAGATTCGTAGAAACTCTGAGGGACAAGTGCCGTCACCATATTTGGGATTACGTGAGGACCTTTGATACCTGACTTAGCCTCTCTGAATGTTGTTTCCTCATCTGCAAGAGGGCTGTGGCCACTAAGAAGATCAAATGTAAAACAGTATTATAGGCTTAACCTGAAAACCATGATCATCATAATGAAAAAGCAAAAACAAAACCACGATACTCAGGTCATTTCCTCAGCTAGAAATTCGTGGGCATATTTCAGTGTTTAACTTCAATTTTTAAAATGCAATAATAAAAAAAAGACACTACAAATTGGGAAATACTTACAAATGACTGTGAAAATAACAAAAAAGCATAAGTGATTCTGCAGAAAAGATAAATTACCATGTAGCTCCAGCTAGTCTGACTTGCTATGTAGCCCAAATTGGCCTTGGGTTTGTACTCTTCCTGTCTCTGCTTCCACAGTAGTACAGTTACAAACATGCCAACATACTTAGCCACAGATGTGGCTAATATGAGCAAGACCCTTGGTTCAAAAGCCAATTTCACAGAAAAGGAAAACCAGTATCACAGAAGCTGCAGACATTAGGTTGTTTATATGCAACAGACTAAGGAAGAACAGGAAAATGATGAATTTGTTCATTTATTCAATTCATTCATTTATTGATATCTTTCTAGTACCTAAGTGAACTTCATATAAAACATAACGCTCACAGAAAATAAAAGAAATTAAGAATTAAAAAAACTGACTTAACTACAAAGAAAAACCATGCGTATGCTAGGATGTTTTGCAGTACACACAGAAAGGTCAGAAGACCTCACAGAACTGGGGCAAACCCTCTTCTGTCAGCCTAGGACAGTATTTTCACATTTCAGTGAAGACAGCTTCTCCTTTAGACCAAAGGAGGTGCTGAGTGAGTTGTGATGCAAAGAGAACAGAGTTGGGGAGCACATAACAGAGTCCTTCCCTGAGGTCACAACTGCACGTCCTGGGTCAGTTCTCAGCTCCACGGCATGGAAGCAGGTATGGTCCAGAACTTCATCACTTCAAATGTTAGCCAAGGTCCTTCTCCTCGCCACCTGGCAGTCTCAACCCACCACTCTAGCCATACGAGCCACCATACATGCTCCTGCCACCATGGCATATTCCCCCTCCCCCCCCCCCACCGCTTCTCCCTCTTATCTTCTACTCCTTCTTTTGGAGCCCAAATCAAACATCAATTCTTAGACCTTCCAGACAAGGTCAGATTCCCTTCTTACTAGACCTCCACATTAGCCACTTTCTCCTCTATACCTTATCATAAGAGTACCAACATGCTCCAGGGAGTTATCATCTACCCTAATATTATTCAACTTAGTCACTGATACTAGTTTCTCTATAAACAACAAACCAGAGAAGAACAGGCAAATTCTTCTTCGAGATGGTATCTCTAAATGCTCTGCTTCCAATTTAGCACACTTCTATTTCCCAAACGCCTCTGAGAACCCCTCTAAATTCTGCAGGTTCCTGTACAGGTGTGGAACATATAAACTCATGCGGGTCCACACATACTCATAAGAAAAAGAATGTAAGATACCCTACTATTCTGGTTCAAAATACAGTATGCAAACATAATAGGCAATACACAAGTTTACACAATGTTCCACATCTGTGGATGCACCTGTGGAGGGCAGAGCACAGCACTGTGCCCAAGCATCAGCCCCCTCTTATTTTATGACTTACAATGCTGAAGGTTTCCTGGTCCAGATCATCATCTTCATCCTCCCCAATGGGAACAGGTTCACTTCCTGCTGTAATGTGGACAGGACCCTGAGATCGCTTTGATTTACTTGAAGACTTGGCATCACCACCTTTAACCTTTCAAAAGAGTTACAAAGAGACCGTGTCATTTATATAATCTTGAAATCTGGGTAGACTTTTTATTTGGCTTTGTTTTATTTGGTGGTGGAGGTGGTGTTCCTACGAATATAGGTATGTATGGGTGTGCATGAGTTTATATATACCACACTTGTGAATGAATCTGCAGAGGCCATAAGAGGGTACTTGAGTTACCAGATCCCCAGGAACTTGAGTTACAAAGACATTGTGAACTACTGTGTGGGTGCAGAGAACTGAACCTGGTCATCTGCAAGAGCAGAAAGCTCTTAACCACTAAGGATTTCTCCAGCCCTATAATTCGACTTCTTACCTATGGTGAATTGCTATAGCAAGTAAATAAGAAGACCTCAACTTACACAGACCTACAAGATTAATAGCCGATTTATAATTCTTCCCATTTCTGTCTCTAAAGGTATTAAATTACAGCTTCAAGTTTATCAATATAATTTTCAAGAATGTCATGAAGGGACTAAGAATAGACAGAGAACTCTCCCAGAGGATCATGCTGCAGCTTTTACTAACAGCTAATCTTCGATCTAGGAATCTGTATCAACTGCATAACCATGCAAGGCTGTAAGTCAAGAGGAATAGGCATGGAAACCAAAATTAGGAAATTTTTTAAAACATAAAATATTTAGAATACATTGTATCTAATTATATGATATAGATAAAATACAAGGTTTTTGTTTTTGTTTTTAAAGCACATGGGGTCCCTGGAGAAATAGCTCAGCAGTTAGAATGCTTGCTCTTACAGGATTCTGGTTTGGTTCCCAGCACCTACATGGAGGCTCACAAATGTCTGTCATTCCAGTTCCAGGAATCTGAGACTGAGACTCTGTAGCTCCTGCCTGCTTGCGGTTGACATACATACGTGCATGCATAAACATAAATATTCTTAAAATAAAAATTAGTGAGTTCAAGACAAGTCAGGTCTACAGGGTGAGTTCCAGGACAGCCAAAATGACACAGAAAAACCCTGTCTCGAAAAACCAACTGGCTAAATAAATAATTAAATAGTTTGAGATCCCGGGAAGTGTGGTGTCACATCAGCTTTATAGCAGCAGCTATGAGAAGAGAAAAGGGGAAGTGTCTGCAGTGCTTGTAATGTGTTCATAAGACGCAAAATGCATTACACTAGGGGGGGAAAGCCACTTAAACTAAACATGAAACAATGTGAATCTGCCAAGTGGTAGCATATGCCTTTAATCTCAACAGAGAAATCAGAGGCAGGAGGATCTCTGTGAGTTCCAGAACAGCCAGGGTTATGTAGTCAAATCCTGTCTCAAAAAGAAAATAATCAACAACAAAACAAGCCAAAACAAAAAAAAAAAAAAAAAAACCCAAAAAACAAAAAACAGAATAAATCACTATTCTGAGACAGATGCAAAAGAATTTATCACAGTATAGATTCTCTTTATTCCAAAGACTTACAATTATTTTCTATTTAAGTGCATGCGCCTTCCTGAATTCATGTGTACTACATGTGTGCAATGTCCACAGAGGCCAAAATAGGACAATAGATCCCCAGGAACTGGAGGACAAATGGTTATGAGGACTAGTAACTAAACCCAGGTCTCAACCACTGAACCTGAACCAGCATCCATAGTATAATTTCTAACATTAAAAACTGCAAAGTAATTTTACATTAGCGTCAAATAGAATTTACCTTATTTAAAACAACCTTAACGCCTGTTCTTCAGTGGTAAGGTAGTTTGCAATATACTACTGTGTGGAGAGAAGAGATTACCCAATGGTCTGAGCTGGGCAGTGTGTGTATATATATATATATATATATATATATATATATATATATATATATATATATATATATAAATGTTGTTGTGGCTTGTTTTTTTTCAAGACCAGGTTTCTCTGTGTGTAGCCCTGGCTGTCCTCACAAAGATCCGCTCTGTCTCTGCCTCCAGAGTGCTGGGATTAAACTGGCCACCACTACACAGCCAGTATTTTTCTATTTATACTCATATTCTGAGGGGAAATTTAAGGAAGTCCCAAGAAGTTAAGATGTCAAGGGCTGGAGATGTGACCCCTGGATTACAAACACTGGCTGCTCTTCTTGAGGACCTGAGTTCCAGTCCTAGACCCTCATGGCAGCTCACAACCACCTGTAACTCCAGTTCCAGAGGATCCAACGCCTTCTTTTGACTTCTTCAGGCACCAGGCACACATGTGGTACACAGACATACAAGCAGGCAAAACATCCATACACGTCAAATTTAAAAATTAAAACTAAAAAAAATAAAGTCTTTAATAGATGGCAGAATTATAGCTATGACTTGCTTGCAGCAATGGATAATAGCTGATTACAAACATCTCTACATTTCAACAAGTATATCAATTCTATAGCCTGTAAAGAACTTCACAAATCTCCCAACATGAAGGCTTTTAAGCCAAGTCTACTCTAGTGGCTGTTGATGACATGTGGTATTTGGTTTGAATCTTGAACTTTTCAAATCGTCTTGATTGTGCATAGATTGTATTCTCCTGACATTATAATCTAAGAACCTGTTCCTCATGTTCTCACTTGTCCTGTCTCATTCTAAATACCCCTCCCCAAATAGGCAACAACAGATCAAACAAAGGCCTTCCACATTAGAAAAGCAAGACTGCATAATACCTCTTGCTTTCCTGTAAGGAGGGTGAAGGTATTACTTGCATGGTCCCAACCTTCCTTGCTGGATATACTCAAAGACTGTATCAGGGCTTGTACCTCATGTTATTTAAAACCTAAATAGAATTTCCAATACGAGTGTGTTGGATACCTTCTCTTTCTTGTCCTTGGACTTCTTTCTTTCTTTGTCTCCTTCCCTGTCCTTCCGAGAACTCACTGGTTTCTCTTTGTTCTCCTTGTTCTCTTTCTTCTTCTGCTTTTTTTTCATTGGACTTTTTTCTAAGCCATCATCCTAGGAAACAGAAAGTCATGAACTTTTTCAGTCTTCTGCTTCTTAGTTTGTTTCTAGAGGAAGCAGCACTGCTTAGTGGCACATCACTGCACTGAAAATAGATCATTTTCAACCAGAGCCTACCCGCACTCACTTGCAGAAGCCTTAATCCACTAGACTTGTATAGGCAGACAGTGTTACATCTTCTGACCTAATTCTCAAAGCTGGTCTTTTTTTTAAAGATTTATTTATTTATTATGTATACAACATTCTGCCTCCATGTATGCCCACATGCCAGAAGTTGCCAGATCTCATTACAGATGGTTGTGAGCCACCATGTGGTTGCTGGGAATTGAACTCACGACCTCTGGAAGAGCAGCTAATGCTCTTAACCACTGAGCCATCTCTCCAGCCCTCAAAGCTAGTCTTTAAGGCACGGAATGAATGGTGTTTAGCTCAAGAGAAAAGCATTTGCCAGGTGTGTATGAGGCCGAGTCAGGTCCTTAGCACCACCCCTCCCCTAAAACAACAGCATTATTGTCCCCACTTCACAAAGAGAAGAAAATGGGGACCAACACTACACGAGCTCTCTTCAGCTAGTGACTGACGAGGATAATTGTACCTGAACTTGAGAACATGCATTCAAAGCTATGTTAGTCCCTATATCCACTGGGAGCCCTCCTGGAGCCATCATCAAAGAATTACATTCAGAACTAGAGAACAAAATCTCACAGAGTTGTCACTCACTGAAAAACACTGTAATTCCACTTTCTTCAGACTACATTACAAACTGGCAAGCTAATGGCTAAGCCCAACCGAGAGAATCTCCAATTAACTGAAATGTACTCTGCAAAGTCTTAAGTCCCCTGATTAACCAGTCTCTACCAATCTCTTTCCTTCTATAAAATGAAAGCAATTACTAACTGCCACGTATCATGGTTTGTATCACTTCCGTTATGTAGGAATTTGTGGTTGCTTATTTAACATGAGTCACTATGTATGTGCTTGTTTGAATGAGAACTGCCAACACAGGCATCTATTTGAATGTGTCGTCACCAGGAGTGGAACCTCTAATAGGAACAGAAGGATAAGGAGGTGTGGCCTTGCTGGAGAAAGTGTGCCACTGGGGGTGGCTTTGAAGTTTCAAAAAGCCCATACGAGGCCAAGGCCCAGGCCCAGGCTCAGTCTCTCTCCTTTTCCCTCCTCTCTCTTTGTAGCAGGATGTAGCTCATAGCCACTTTTCTAGCACCATGCCTATACCTGTGGCCATGCCATGATGATGATGATGATGGACTAAGCCTCTGAAACTGTAAGCCAGCCCCAAATTAAATGCTTTCTTTTGCATGAGTTGCCTTAGTCATGGTGTCTTTTCACATCAATAGATGTTATTAAGACACAACTATATTCCTCTGACAGGTTAGGTGAAGATAAACATATTCTATGATATTTTATCTGTTCAGTATGTAAACAAATGCATCACATGACTTCATGGAGCCCCATACCTTCACTTCTCCCTCTTCAGACGGGTTGTCTGAGTGTCGAGGAGACGACAGCTCAAGCCCATGCTCATCCTTCTGCCTGGGGGCTTTGTTTTCCTTCTTTACTCGAGGCTTCCGCTTCTTTAGTTTGGTCTAGAAAGTAAAAAGATACTTAAACTACAAATCACCCCAACCCAACAGCATGACCTACCTTGCCTCTATAGAACTTCATATATCACAATTATATTCTTACCGTACTATCTACATAGTGGTGCTATGTGTGACAAATGGAAGTACAGTCATTTTATTCATATAAGTTCTATTTATTGTATGCATACATGTATAAATGACAAAGTTAAGGAGCACGCAAGGAACATGCCCACACAAAGTAAAAACATCTTAGATTCTGTCTTCCCTGACTCCTTACCATAGGGAAATAAAGAAGAGAAACTTCCAATGACTCCATTAGCAACTTGGTATTTTTCAGTGAGCCAAATATAATCAAAACTAAGTCTAATTTCTAAAATTAAGTGTGGAATCTAACTGTATTATCATAGCAGCCCAGTCAGACACCAAAATATGGAAACCATGTCCCCAACTGAGGACACAGCCTAGAAAAGAGTAAGGGTGCTCCAAAGAGATGTAGAATATTCTGCTGTAAATACTTGAGGGGAACTGCAAGAAAGGTGCCATGGTACTGCGTTTATTAAATGAGCATTTTCTTCTGAGCAACTTCAAAAGCCATCTCTGACATTGAGTGGGGCAGGATGTCCCCAAAAGGACAGCTCTTTTCCTTCTTGGCTCTGCAGTCCCACGCTCCCCTGGGGGAAAGTCAGCTGGCAGTGCACCCACTCACCTCCTCCCCACTGGTCACAGTGCCCTTCTTCTCCAGACCCTTCCTGAGCAGCTTCAGCAAGTAGTCCACCCGGGTCTGCAACTGCTTCCCCTGAGGCTTTTTATCTGTTTCCACTGGTAGAATCTTCAACAGGAAAGGAAGAGAAGCACCCGCCACCACCCACAACCTGGTTAGTGAATTCGGATAAACAGGGACAACAAAGAACTCAGCACAGTCCTTTCCCTCCCAACCACCCGAAACACAGATTAAAGCCTCAGATCCTATTCTCATGTCCATGGCTCCCAGTCACTGAAAATCCCTCATGAGCCATTCTCGTTTTACAAAATGGGATGGAGAAATCCAGCTCTCCCACTGGCTCCTACCTGTGCTGTTAACAGGGTAGAACAACTCAGGTAGGAGGGGCTTGTGGCTTCATCTGCTAGAGCATCCCAGCCGTCGTGGATTTCCTCCTTCCAGGAGCAGGGAATCCCTGGAGCTAGGTTAAAGCTTCGTTTTAGATTGAAAATGCTTCTTAGAGCATTGCCGGAGAGCACTGAGCTATGCCAGGACATGATCTGCTCATTGACTATAGCTGGACCTCTCTGGCCAGAATGGATTTGGTCTCAGTGCTTCTAAACAGGGTGCTGTCACCCTCCGAAACCCAGACGGGATGAGCAGTGTTTAATGTGCCAGGACAAAGCCCTGATAGGACCACAACATGAAGTGGATCCAGTCAGCTGCCCTTGCTTAGAGCTCTAAGTACAGCCTTGCTACTTGAAAGAGATGGGGTGGGAGGCTCAATTTTGTGGGAGAAGTACAATGCAAGTTAAATTTCATTACAAACAATACCAAGGTGACACTTGTTCTCTGTGTACAGAGCTGAATGAATGCTAAACAATAGGCCAAGAAGGAAGGCCCAGGAATGCTTCAGTCCCAATAAACTGACCTGGTATTTGCTGTAATGAGATTTGGCCTGTAAAGATATCAAAATTTTAAGATTTCTCCTATATAATTTCCTCTGGTTGTCATCTTTCCTTTTATCATTATCCACTAAAGATGGTAACTTCCCAAAGACAAAGAAACCCCCCCTCTTGAAAACAGTTAAAGATAAGTCACCAATATAAAAATATTAAACAAATCTAGAACTGTCCAGCATGGCAGTTACTTACTTTATCAGTGAGTTTTAGCTCTGGGTCTGTCTTAATTAGCTCCCAATTTCCGTAGCCATGTTCATAGATCCCAAGCAACAAACGAGAATCATCCTCCACGCCCCATTCGACGTCGAAATGTGCCGCTTTGACCCGGCAGGTTAAGCAGTATCTACAGGGGTTCAAAACCAAGGGGCTGAGAAAAGGGGGCCTTTCCAACACAGTAAGGAAACATCCCCAACCACACAGCTCTAACCTCATTCTATGTCCAGCCAGCCATGCGGGGACACGGTAAAGACACTCACTTTTTTTTTTCCTCAGGGTCCACAGGGATAGATTTATGCAGCATTTCGAACTCTTCCTCGTGCTGGATGATGGACTTTACGTTAACCTGAACCCCAGAGATCTTGATTGTGGGGCCTCTTCTCTTGCCTGGTCCTTTCCCTAAAGGACATAGGTTTTATATTCCTTAAGTGAAAATGCTCCCTACTACCAAACTCTGACTTAGTCCCTCTAGCTAAACTTCCAGCGTATTAGCAGGTCAAAGACAGAACTCAGAAAATTTCAACTAACAGTTTTGAATTTTTTGTTTGTTTTTGTGGTGGGGGTTGTTGTTGTTTTGTTTGTTTTGCTTTTTTGTTGTTGTTATTGTTTTAAGACAGGGGTTCTCTGTGTAACAGCCTGGGCTGTCCTGGACCTAGCTCTGTAGACCAAGGCTGGCCTCGAACTCACAGAGATCGGCCTGCATCTGCCTCCTGAGTGCTGGGATTAAAGACGTGTACCACCACCACCTGGCCTCAACTAATGTTTATAAAAGAAAATTTAAGCAATATTTTAACATTTAGAGTCTTCAACTATGTACTGATACTTGTATCTATAATTTTCTTGTTTATACTTCTTCACTGTAAGTTTAGTTAACAGAAGATTCTAAAGGCACATTAATGTTAAAATTTTAGAAAAAAACAAAAATAAGTGCTTTAGATGACTCAAATTCATCTTCAGTTACTACTTTTTGGAAAAGTATGAGCTCATGTTACAGCTAACACATTGAAATAATAAAGACTGACCATCATGGGTAGCAGGAGATGGTGACTCTCAACTGCCATGGAAATACTAATTCACCTACAAGTAAAATAAAAACTCTAACCAGAGTCAAAGTTAAAAATTACAAAATAATCAAGTTGCCACTTTTGTGTAAGAACAAAGATGGTTCTCAGTAGAAAACTGAGAAAAATGAGTATCGACAGTTGAACTATAACAACACATAAATATCTATCCTAAAAGACACAACCTCACTCACTAAAAATAAGATCCTTTTTCTTGCCTATCAGGCTAGCAAAAATCCAAATGTTTTCCAGGTGTGGTGGCACAGGTCAGAAGTGGGTGGATCTCTGTGAATTCCAGGCAGAAGTGGGTGGCTCAGCAGGCAGAAGTGGGTGGATCTCTGTGAATTCCAGGACAGCCTAGCCTACAGAGTGAGTTTCAGAGTAGCTTAGTGTACAAAGTGACTTCTATGACAGAGAGACAACCGGACTCAAAACACACACACACACAGCAAACAACAAAAACAGTTAACACCACAAAATTTGCCAGAGACTACCAACCATCCTCTGGTAATACCAGACCAACACAGGAGAATCTAGCCATACCAAAACAAAATGCCCATGCATTACCTCAAGACCCTACACTCCCACTTCTAGAAATCTACCTTAAAAGAAATTCTGACAGCCGGGCGGTGGTGGTACACGCCTTTAATCCCAGCACTCGGGAGGCAGAGGCAGGTGGATCTCTGTGAGTTCGAGGCCAGCCTGGTCTACAAGAGCTAGTTCCAGGACAGGAACCAAAAAAAAAAAAAAAACTACGGAGAAATCTTGTCTCGAAAAATTAAAAAAAAAAAAAAAAAGAAAAAAAAATTCTGACAGAAATATATAAAGTAGACTATTTAGTAAAGCACATTTTTCTTGTAACTTTATTGATGACGGCAAAAGATTGAGAATAATTCAAGTACTTAGAACTAAGGGACAGAGAAGATGAAATGTGAAAGAAGACCACGTCTACATGGCACACTGTGTAGGACATGAACTACATGTTCTTATGTATACGGAGTATATGGACAAAATACACACATACTTAGATTTTTTTTTCAACAAGCAATAGAATAAATTAATTAATTAATAGGAACAGTGGCCTAAGAGGAAGGAAGCAAACACAGACGGAAGACAATGAAGACAGGATCCGCCTCTACATGATTTTTGTTCTACAGTTTGACTCTGAATCATTCTCATGTAAATATTTTATATCACTGAAAACTAACACCACTAAGACAGGCATGGTACTGTTGCAATGGCAGCACCAGGGAGGCTGAGCAAGAGGACGACCAGGATTCCGACAGTAGCCTGAGCCACAGCAAATATCAGACAAGCCGGGGCTACATAGCAAGACTATCAAGAAAAGCAGGAAAGGATAGCAGGCAAGCAGGAAGTCAGTTCAGTCAAATGAGAAACGTGATCCTTAAAAATCAAAAATATATGCAAAGAAAGTCTGAATTCAGCTGATGACGCAATCACAACAGAGAAGAACTTCAAATGAACTGTTGGTGACATGTATTCTAGATACACAAAGAAATAAAACTACATTTGCAAGCCTTGTCAACAAGAAGGTTAATACTGAAGACCAGGCATGATGGTGCACACCTTTAATCTCAACACTCAGGAGACAGAGGCAGACTGGCCTCCATAAATACAAGGCCACCAGGGCTATAAAGAGAGACCCTGCCTTAACACACACACACACACAGACACACACACACACAAGATTAATATTGATATTTGGAAATGTATGTACACAATGTGGGGTAAAACAGGCACATAGTTATAATAACACAGAGTCAATAATCTGACACTGGAAATAGATCAGCATGGCCTCAAAATATGCTAGATACAGTCTACAGGAAACAAAAATTCAGGGAAGCAAATCAGTGTTAGGAAGAAGAAATAAGCCACTACCAGAACAGGAGCATGTATAAGAAAAAAAGAGGACACAGAGCAAAAATAAGGGAGAATATCTCCAAAATGGGAATGGGAAGAAAACAGAAGAAAAGAAACAGAACAATGCACATATGCAGAGTGTTCTCCCTTTAAATTGTGTTTAAAAATTTAAACAGTCACTAGTACCAGGACAGGTGCACATATGCAGAGTGTTCTCCCTTTAAATTGTGTTTAAAAATTTAAACAGTCACTAGTACCAGGACAGGGCTGCACAAATGCTTTCTGACCGGATCTGAAACCTCCTCCAGGAAGGAACCTATGCTACTACCATAAGCTTGGTCAACAGCCCATGGCTGGGGCAGTCATGGGTCCTAATGGAGACTCTGCTAGCGCTGTTTTACTAAAGAGTGTCAAGCTGCCTTCTAATCTTTGACATTTTTACCCATCCATCAGTGCCACTCAGCTCAGCAAACATTTCTGTTTGCAGTGAACACTGCTTAAAGCGGAGACTCATAACTGGACAAAGTTGAGTGCTGAGCCATACAGGACATCGTTATTCCCTTTCCAAGGCTCAAGGAATGTAAAGGGGCTGGGGGTAGGGGGTGGGGGATGTTCAGAGCTGGAGAACAGGGGAGGGTATTACAAAGCACGGTCTGCTGGACTCAGAGCAGCTGTGGTCACCTGCATGAGAGGACCATCAGCTTCCATCACAGAGAGCGAGAGGGGCTCCTATGACCCATCCCACCCTCCTGCAGGAGCTATTGGCAGTTAATGGTTGTTGAAGGAAGAGGAATTGTTTTCTTCAGTGGGAGATACGCTGATGTTCCACTAAAGAGTCTCTGACCTAAATTCACAGGCAATCCTATGTAAGTTCAGTGAGACATAAAATAACCTTGGATGTACAAGGGGAACTTGTTCAACACGAGCGGGCAGGGGATGGGGGAAAGTAAGGAGGAGTAAACACGACAAAGTACATCATAAACTTGCTTGAACTTGTGC